>NW_014556633.1:54188-92970 GCF_001313825.1 Dinoponera quadriceps
TATATATATATATAAGGAATATATAATTTAAGCGCGTATATATATATGTATATATATATATATATATGGCTATCTCAATTTCGTTTTAAATTAACATTTACTACTTAGGTAGTAGTGTGAAGTAAATGAACAGAAACGTAATTTTGCTTGATAAATATTAAATTTATGAGTAGCCTCTTTGACGCGAGAATACGTGTGGGTAATACATCCTTGAGATAAAGGGTCCATATTCTGAACTCACTTTTATCGTGCCTTAAATGTGACTCCTCAGCCACTCAGGTGAGCCGCTTTTTATCGATAAAAGAGATACTCAGAATACGGAGCTTAATATGTTTCCTTGAATGAAAAAGTCAGCCATTCTGCTTACGTTCTTCCGTCAACGCAAATCGTTCTTCAATTCTCCAGGAAATCTAAAGGCGCATGTACTCCGAGTGCACAACGTGCCGGAAGGTGAGCCCACGTACGCGTGCTCTTATTGTTCGTGCGTTTTCAAGAAACTCGGCAGCCTGAACGGGCACATAAAGCGAATGCATTCTGATTCCACGGAGGTACGGTGATCATTCCGATATTATGCAACTTAATACGAACTTTCGAACGTAAGCCGAGAACTAGCACGCTTGTTTAGGAACCCGAGTCTTCGAATATCTCGTCCGAAGCTGACATGCGTGCGACGGTGGACAGCGTAATCTCGCAATTGGCGTCTCTGGAATCCGCCGTGAATAACACCGCTGTTTCCACGGGAACGTTAAACGCGGGGCAAAGCGATATCCTGCAGCAGGCCTTGAAGAACAGCGGCCTGCCGAACAAAAATGAAGTCACCTCGAAAGGTAATTTTTTCTTTTTAAATTACGCCGTTTGCGTTATATACACGTGTTGTGAATTAATTGTGCAACATTTAAATATTATCGCTTGGAATGATAAGATAAACGTTTTCTCCCGCAGAAAGCACGGAGCCGAAGAAAATGGACTCCCGTACGACGTACGTCACATTACTAGACAAAGCCGCCGGCGGTACTATGAGGTAAGATCTCTTGCGTGGAAAAGTAAGCTGCGACGGAAAGAGTAATTTGCAGATACGCGAGAAAGTACTCGAAGCATAATCTTACGTTCGCAGGAAGTATCTTACCATAAAGCAACACTGCGTAGGGAACGTGCGGTGGTACGCGTGCTCGTTCTGCCCGAAGGAATTCAAAAAGCCATCGGATCTGATACGTCATCTGCGCGTTCACACGCAGGAAAAGCCCTTCAAGGTAGAAAGCTCGAAGCGGGTCCGTCGTTGATCAGAGTTGTAAAGTATTATTCTATGTTTCTCAGTGCATGTACTGCGTTCGTTCCTTTGCACTCAAGTCGACGATGATAGCGCACGAGAGGACGCATACCGGAGTGAAGAAGTACGCCTGCAGCTCCTGCGACAAGACGTTCGCGTGCCACAGCAGTCTCACCGCTCACACCAGGTGAGTCTTTTCTCAAACACGCACAGTGGGGCGAAATTTGTGGGCAAATTTTGCCAACTTCAGAAGAACATATACTTTTAATTTAAGTCAACGTGAACAAAATAGTCCTTAACCAGTTTGCGAATAATCATGCAAATTTCTGAATTAAAGAAGCCTATAATTCTTTTTTCCAACAATTAATAAAGTTCCGCATGGTTGTTTGCAAAATGATGGAGGACCTTTTTGTTCATACTGACCTTTTATTTCTAAAAATTGTTAAACTTAACTTTTAGACTTAACGTGTCAAGATCTTTTAAAATCATACTTAAGAATCGGTCACGTTTTGAATGTTTCGCTCTACTGTGCGGCGTCGTGGGCGTTTAAGTAAAACACCGTGTCTCTCTCAGACTGCACACGAAACCGCACAAGTGCGGCATATGCGACAAGTCGTTCAGCGCGAGCACCATTTTGAAGACTCACATGAAGAGTCACACGCGAGAGAAGCCGTCCAAAATATCGTCCGAGGCGGAGAGCCTCGTGCCGGAGGTGGTCCTGCAGGAGCCGCTCGTCATCAGCGACGCCGGGAACAAGATAAGCGTGATGCAGGTGCAGTCGAAGCAGAAGCAGGTGTACGATGGCAACAGTGTGGCGCGGCCGCACAAGTGCTGGGTGTGCCAGGCGGCATTCAGGAAGATCAGCCATTTGAAGCAGCATTATCGCAGGCACACGGGCGAACGACCGTACAAATGCCTCAAGTGCGACAGGTATAAGTCGTTGAAGAGCCGATATCGTCTAGAATCGGATTGATCGAGAAGTTCGTGTTTCTTATTCATACGCACGTGACCGAATTCGCTAGTGAACCGTATTCGAGCCTGCTCTGACACGCAGTACATACGCATTAGGATGTTCAAATCGGATTTATAATCCATATTAACTGATCAACTATCTGACTATTGTTATAATCAACGATCTATCGTGAAATGACGTTAGGTTCTGTGTTGAAGGAAAGGAAGGATTTACCTATTTATGTATACGTGTAAGAGCATGATTAAGGGGCGAATTTCTCGATTAATCCATTTGTCACTGCCTCTATTTATTTTATCTACTTATCACTACCAGCCTTTATTTATTTTGTCTATTTGCTACCTACTTCTGATCTTTTTTTTTCTTTTTAATGTATAATTTACGTCGATAAAAGTTATTCGCTTTCCAGAAGGTTCACGTCCAACAGCGTCCTCAAATCTCACTTGCATACGCACGATGACTTGAGGCCGTACAGTTGCTCGGTGTGCAACACGAAATTTTCCACGCAGAGCAGCATGAAGAGACACTTGGTCACGCATAGCAATAAAAGGCCGTTTATGTGTCCGTACTGCCACAAAACGTTTAAGACGTACGTCAATTGTCGGAAGCACATGAAAATACATAAGCACGAGCTGGCGCAACGGGTCGGTATATCTAATCTTTAGAATCTGTAAACGATGAAACGATGCTAAAATTCGTGTATGCACGCACAGCAATTGGAGGAACAAAAGACGCAAGAACAGAACGCACCTTTGAACACGGAGAAAAGCAGCATTCCAGCATTACCTGAAAGTATCACTCTCACCGAGGACATGGAGGTGTCGTTTCAGCCGCAAATGGCGCCAGATTTCACGCAGGCCTTCTCCGATCAGTTTCAGAACATCGGCTCGGAGAAGGAGAAGTCGTTCTTGCTGACGGACAGCGCGACGCCGTCTATCGCAAATCGTAAGGTTTTTCTCAAGGATACGACAAGACAGGAAAGACAGATGATAGTGTACGTATATATGGTGTTTCAGAAAGGACGCCTGGCTATGTGTAACCATGTACATTACAACGCACAGCCTTAATTCGTCAACTGAATGTTTTACGCATTATGTTTATACGGACCTTTTTGCTTGCATTGATATATCCTACACATATAGCCAGCACACCTTTTTTGAAACATTTTATATACAGAATGTCTGACGCAAACCGCCCCATATACTTGTAGTTCAGATCAACTACTATCCAAGTAGAGCGAGTCCTCTACTATTTTGCAAATAGCTACGTAAAATTTTAAGTTATTAATTTTCGAAAATAACGATGTATAGAGGTTCTTTGACTAATAACTCAAAAATTTGCATATTTATTTACAAAGTGATACACGGGACTTTTTTTTGTTCAGAATGGCCTAATCTACAAGTATACGGTGGCTGTTGTATCTAACGATAGGTTCAATATTCGAAGTTCAAGATATCGATATATATAACAGCTGTCGTAGATTAAGTCATTCTGAATAAAAACTAATAAAAAAGTTCTTTATCATTTTGCAAATAATCACGCAACTTTTTGACTTGTTAAAGAAATCTATAGATGGCCGTTTTTAATCATTCATAACTCGAAATTTTGCGTGATTATTTGCAAAATGGTAGAAGGCAGACTTTTGTTTGTATTGTCTTAAATTAGAAGTATATGGCGGATAATATAGAAATTAATACATTTTTTGTATATTTTAAATAATTTATTATATATAACATATATACGTTTGTATGTGATCACGTATTGCAGAAAATCTGTCGGTCGACGCGACTAATTTAGGATCGTCGCAAACTCTGCATGCCGACGAAACTGGCACTATTACGTTACCTCATTACTCAGGGGATCAAACGCTCACGCCGGTACACAATTTCAATATTCGTTTTGTGTTCTTCATTGAGATATATTTCATTTATATAAACGTATAGCTAGCAATCAAGGGACAACAGAGATAACTTTCACGGAATCTTGTAGGAAAGTATACGAGAGATCGAAGAGACTCTGAACCAGCAACTGTTCAATATCGGCGTGAACCTCGGTCTGACGAACAATCTGCCGAGGCAGATGGACGAGGCGAACGCGAATTCTCTCGACAGTTCGAGGGAGCAGCCGGTACTTAATATAATATACGAGCACAACAAGGGCTTGGAATCATCTGGCAATGCGATATTCACGTCGCAATTCGACTCGTTCGACATGAGCCAAATTGCATTACAGGTATAAAGTCCCCCTCCCCCCCCCCTAAATATGGTGCGATTTCGGGACAGCGCGAAGGCATCTCGACGCTCAGCCATTATTTCGAAATTATAAAGCGCCGTTTTGATTTTTTCAGACGGACAACGATATAGACATCGGTCTGAGCGTGAGCAACTCCACGAGTATGTCCAATATTTTGCCACGATCCGTGGATGGAAACGACGGACAGCAAGCGGAGGAGCAACGAACCACGCCAATCACCACTGCCAGCGACATGGACGCGTCTCTTATTACTAGGAATACTCATCTGATGATCATCAATCCTAAGGAAAACTGCTCAGAATTGGTGAAGCTGTCGCAAGTAGGCCCGAGATACTCGAAAATCATCGCGAAAGCGGACACCACGAACGGGTCGGAGGTGCAGGGCGTGAACGGGCTTGCGAAAACGTCACAAGAAAATAATGCTTTATCGTGCGATAGCGAGAGGAGCATTCTATCATTCGCGTAAGCTTCTTCTTTTTTTGCTATGCGAAAAAAAAGTGTTACACAAGGTGTTGCATCAACATATGATCCATTACGACAGGTTGCCTAACCGTTCGCGAATCCGTTGAAATTATGATGATTAGGAGCGACCTAACTTCGTTGAAAAGATATGACAATATCTACAAATCCGAAATTATCATCCGGACACGCGCGGGCAGGCGACCCTTCGTAATGGATCATATGCGACACCCTGTACAGTGATGGACGGAAATATCGATTTTTTTTTTGTGAATTTCACAACACATCTCGTATCCAATGGGAGAATGTGTTTCCCGAGGATACGTTGAAAAATTCATTAAAAAAAAGTGCAACAACCTTATTGTTCACCACTATATCAACGGAGTATCGCAACTTTCGGTCGATTTTCGCAGTCGACGCTCATTGTGCGTCTCTTCGTTCGCATCAACTGCGAAAACGGAGCAAAAGTTGCAAATATTTAGCAACTGGCGCTATACCATTGAGCGGTTATAAGATACGCGCAATACTTGCAGGAAAAGTTTTCAAGGTACAATACAGACGGACTCGTTTATTTCTTCCGGTATGGACACGACGATATCGGAATGCGCTAACCTGTTGCAGTGTCACATGTGCGGCAATCAAGGTTTCACAACCGAAGGGTTAAAGGTATGGTTTGAATATTGAAGTTTTCATGCGATAACAAAGATTAAAACGGTGCAATTAAAGTTTTAGTCGTGCGACAGTAAAAATTTGAACGACGCAATTATAGTGTTTATGTGGAAATTTAATAAATAATAATAATTGAATAATGATTTGAAATTTAACAAAAGATGCATTTTCAATTAGTAAGATATATAGAGAAAGCTCTCTGTTAAGATATTCAATCAGAAGTAATCAAGGGCAGATAAGAGAGAAATATAATGATCAAAGTTAAAGTGATTATATTAAAAACCTGAATGATAATGCAATCGATTATTTCCAAAAAGGTTTCTCCTCTTGGTAAAGAATCCCCTTCTGGGATATGTATTGCCAAGACGCAAGATACATTTTGCTACTACGTATCTTGATGCAAAAAGTATCTAACTAAGCTCAAAAGCAGAAACTCGCAAAACTGATATGATACACGATAAAATTGTGATCCTTACAGGAACACCTGAAGTCTCATCGCGGCGAGAAGGAATATCAGTGCTCGGTGTGCCTTCAGCGGTTCTGCACGAACAGTGGTCTCAGCAGGCACATGAGGACGCACGTGAATAAGTAAGTAAAAATAATCAATAAAAATAAAGGGAAATTGTTCTATCTTTATTAAGTTACTCTTCCGACTTCGTACACAGACTGTGGAAATGCACGACGTGTCACAAGGTCTTGGACAGCAAACAGCAATTGAAGTTACATAATAAGATACACACTGACACGTGGAACGTCTCGTCCATGGAGCCGGACAGTTCCCAGAAGGAGCCGATCTCTTCGAATACCGCTCTTCCCTCGATAACGACGCTCGATGTCCGAATCGATGCGGACTCGTCCGTATCCGAGAAAGTCTTGCTCGACACGGTTGCCGAGAAGAAAATCATGGAATGCATAGATGTGAGTGCACGCGAATTTCTGCGTCGGTTCGTAAAGATTCACGCCAGTCAAACTGGCTTACGTAACGACATTCAACGTTCCAGGAGAACATGGAGAAAAAAGAAAAGCGAGAGTACACGAATAAATGCAAGTACTGCCCGAAGACTTTCCGTAAACCAAGTGACCTGATCAGACATATTCGCACGCATACGGGTGAACGGCCGTTCAAGTGCGACCACTGCAGTAAGAGCTTCGCGGTCAAGTGCACGTTGGACTCGCATATGAAGGTCCATACGGGCAAGAAGACGTTCCGTTGTCACGTCTGCAGCAGTTTGTTCGCTACGAAGGGCAGCTTAAAGGTCCACATGAGACTGCATACCGGTAATTCATTGGAATTATTTCGCATATAGTGCTATCAATAACCTAATAGAATGTTACTCGGGATAATTAAAAAAGTGTACGGTTTATTTCAGGCGTATATAAATATTATATATATATAGCGTAAACGATTTCTAACTGAAGTATGTTATAGTATCTTATTATATATTCTCTCGAATACACCTCAAACTCGCGGATATCGAAAACTTACCCAGATTATATTGGTAACACTACCAATCATGTCGTTATTTACGCAACAAATCCTATAATAAGCGTAGTAAACCTTCAACTCTAAGCAATCAAATATATTTCCAAATGTTACAATTTAGTGTAACCCCCCCATTGCAGAAGAAGGAAGGAGCTTGCGTTGACTTGTAACCCTGTTTCAGGCTCGAAACCGTTCAAGTGTCCCATGTGCGATTTGCGCTTCCGCACGTCGGGCCACAAGAAGGTGCACATGCTGAAGCACGTGCGTGAGCACAAAGGTGGCGCGAAACGTAAACCGAAACACCTGAAGGTCGCTGCGGTGGCGGAGGCGGCGGCTAGCCTGGAGAACGTGGACAATTCTCTGGAACATACAACGACGACGACGATGACGACCACCGTGATAAGCGACGACGAAACGGCGGCGGTTGTGCAGCAGAGCCACATGGGCTACCCCGCGTTGGACACGTCGGTGAGCCTCGACGGCGCGGTGCTGCCGAGTCAAATCACGTTCAATAATTCGACGGACCCGACGACGATACTCAACAACAACGCAATGCTGTCCGTGAACGAGAGCAACGAACTGGTGGCGAATCTGCAATTTCTGCTGGCGAACGGCCTCGTCACCATTCAAACGGACGACTCGCTGCTGACGACGCAGCCGGCAGGTGACTCCGTGCCGGCGAACGTGATCGAGCTGGTCAATTCTTTCCCGGAAACCTGCGACCTGAACAATCACGTGGTGATAACCAGCCCGACGAGCTCCGACGCAGTCGTCCGGATGAACGACTGCGTGCAAGCAGACGGCGGCATGTCCAAGCCGGCCGGTGATCCCGCGAAATCGGCGGCCCAGTCGCGTAAGGAATGCGACGTCTGCGGCAAGACGTTCACCAAGCCGTGCCAAGTGGAGCGGCACAAGCGGATACACACCGGCGAACGGCCGTACAAATGCGAGCTCTGCGGCAAGTCGTTCGCCCAAAAGTTCTCGCTGCAGCTGCACCAAAAGCACCACACCGGCGACCGGCCGTACCGCTGCCCGCACTGCACGCACTCGTTCACGCAGAAGTGTAACCTGCAGACGCACCTGAAGCGCGTCCACCAGCTCGTGATACTCGACATCAAGAAGCTGAGGAGCGGCCAGCAGGTGTTGGGCGCCCTCCTACAGGATAATCAGGGTGACGCGAAGCTAGTGAGTTTAGACGACATACTGGTGGTCGACCTTGTCAAGTGAATGCTAACGAGAGAGAAAGAGAGAGAGAGAGAGAGAGGTGTTCTTCTCGAAGAAGAAAGCAGCTTCCCGTAGTGGGGCTGTGATAATAATCTAGGCCGGTATTCGTTGGCGGATTTTTAGATCGTCTCAAGTTTACCTTCGAATGCTGTAAGAACCGCCGATTGAGATTTTCCGCTGAACGACGCTTCTCTAACGTGTTTGCCATTTTTTTTCAGTCAGCATACTTTTCATACGTTCGGTAAACGTGGCGAAGAAGTTTAGAATTGATCGGTCGCATTGATTGACCAATTCTGAGCTGAGCCGATCGTAAGTTAGTGAAGAATACCGTTTCTACCATCATGGTTCAAATCTGATGACGGTTAACTCGATGGAATTGTCTTATTGCATTAATCAATTCAGCTAAATTAATTAACCAATACTATCGATCGATCGGTAGAAACGAGTATAAGCTGCTTTCTCGGTTGAGCACGAGACCGCACTGTTGCTCATAAGACGGTATCCGAGATAGACAGATCTTGTATTTAAGATCGCACAACACCTGAAAACAAACTTGAGACGATCTTGCATACGAGACTATGAATTATGAATCACATAATGCGCTCACGATGTAAATGAGAAAAGGGTGTCTCTCGAGCGCATCGAATGCGCCGACGAGATGTATGTATATTCTGCGTATCGATGTGCGACGCTATTAGGATAATTTACTTTGTACCCGAGGCGTAATTTAATACTAGTTGACTATTGTTATTACATATTTCGTACGTGTCGAATCGATGCGGACTGTGCGTATCGAACTTCGGTGCGTTCTTTTTACTTCAACGCTGACACGCAAATTATTTAAAATAAAAAGAGAAAAAACGCGTTGTTACATTATCGTCCCGAATCTATAATCTCTGAAGGAACTCTGTGCTGGAAATCGCAGTCGACCTCGGGGCAGCCGTCGGGGTGGTTCTCGTAGAACCAGCAAGGCTTCACTTTGCTCACGCCGTTCCTCCTCCTCTTCCTCCTCCCCCCGGTAACGCCCGGAATCCGGAACTGCACCTTCCCCTGCGCCACGCAAAAGATGTGACTGTGGTTCCTCAGCAAAGTCTGCAGGCCACCGCACTCGTTCCGCAGTTGCCGCAACATCTCGGGCGCTATCAGCTTCGCCACCTCGCCGATGCTGATCTGCCGGCCGGCGTTCCAGGTCCTGCCGGGTCTCCGCTCCAGCGGTATCCTGCGCTCCGTGCGCAGCAGGTGCGCCGCCACCACGCTGACGATGTTCAGGACCAGTCCCTTGTCCAGCTGCGTACAATTTCGCGTCCGTTCCGTCGGGCTGCGCGGCCTGAAGCTCGCAGACCACAGATCGCCGGCGTCTTCTTCCTGAGACGTTGCCGATCGCGCGTTTATAATCCTCTTGATGTCAGCGTCCAACGCCACGCTGTCCTCCTTCGCGCAGCTCCTTCGCCATCCAACGAAGCACGTGCGCTTGGTCGACGGGATCCGCAGCCTGTCCACCTGCGTGAGGAAGCCGCAAGTCTCGCACACGCTCTTAACGTAGGACATGTACTCCGAGTATTGGCTCTCGGCGGTGTTGCACCTCCGGTATTTCCTGCCGTCGAACTCGTAGGCGCAACAGGGCAGCAGGAAGAACCGGCACTCGTAGGAACTGCGCGCGGCGATCACGGGGATCCACGGGGTGAGTTCGTCCGAGTGATTGCCTATGATCCAGTCCACGCCGGGGAAGACGGTGTCGGAGGACGGGACGATCGTGCTGACCTGATACGAAGGATCCTTGGATTTCTCCGTGAAATTATATATGGAGAGGAATGAATCTCAGTTCCCGCAACTGTATATACGGCAATGGAAATTTAACACAAACGGTCTGCTCAAATTTTTTCTGAATATGTTAATACAAATGGCAGTTTTCGTCGGTCACTACTAAGAACATTCAGCTGTATTGAAATTCGGTTGGGATAACTGAGACTTGACTGAAACCTCAGGAGTCTCTCTGTAAAACCGAGTTTTGAATGTTGCAGGAACCGAATTTTTTCTGTGTACTAAGATAAACATCGAAGATATTGTTAAGTATTACAACAGTCTACGTGTCGATCGAGAGAAATTGCCCGTAAGATGATTCTTCCGACACTTTTATTCGATGGAATGAAGATTAAAAGTTACGAATCGCTCGACAGATTGATCTTATCTGTCACACAAGCTTCCTTCAGCTTGTCTCAAGATCGAAGGACTGGCGTTAACACTTGAATCTCTCTCAGAACGGTAATTATAGCGAAAGAATTTTGCACATACTTGCAAGCGAGTGCTCTCTGGGAACAGGTCCCAGATCTTCCTTTTGCGCAAATCGATCCCCATTCCCGTGTGACCCTCGTTAGACAGGATGTAGACGAGAAGACCGTTTCCACAACCGAGATCCACGAACGACTGCAACTCCTGCGTATCCATCTCCGATCTCTCCTTTTCCCACAACAGTAACAGATAGGTCGCGATCGCTACGTCCTCGTAAACGAACTTGGCCGGGTCGGTGTTCTCCGGCCACACCTTCACCATTTCGGTGCCGTACTTCTCCTTCAGCCGATTGTAGAGCAAGGTGTACTTCTCGGCGGAAACGAGGCTGAGAGAATTGATCTTCGGTCTGCCGACGTTCTCGCTCAACATCCACTTGATCAGACGCGGTAAGAGCCTGGATCTGAGCCAATCGCGGCTTTTGTCGCAATCCTCCGAACGGTGTATATTGATACACGTGGATCCGTACTCGCGGTGCTGCACACTGTAGGCTGCACTTGGACCTAGAGACTGTTTGCCTTGAACAAGCCGTTTATGAAAGCTAGCTAAGCTTACGGATCTCTTGTCGACGAGCGTAAATTCCAGCGTCGGTGAAAACAACTGCGTATTCCGGGGTATCAGCTTCTTCACGTACAAGTAAACCTTATCATCGCTCAGCGCCTCAATCGGATTCAAACTCTCCGATGACTGGCAGTATTCTGCGATATTTAATTTTTCTAATAAATATTTTTCGCCTCCCGTGGATAAATCCAAGTCGTCTGGTTGTATTTGCAATTCGAGAGTACGTTCAAATATATCCGAAATGCCGCAATTGACTTCAGTCGCTAACAACTCTTGAGACGCCAGGATTCTGCGGTTTATAACGTGAGGATTCCTCATCCAGATGGAAATGGCTTGCCAAAACTGCGAGGCGCTGCTGTTGGTGCTCTCATTAGCAATCCGTTCAAAGTTCATTTTTCTATCTAACATATATAATTTTTGTGTATCAGTTTATCATTTGGGCGCTGGGGTAGCACCCGATGGTTGACTGTACTATTGAACAGAGAGAAATGATGAACTGAAAGATTGTCAAACACCTAACGTATTAGTGTATACAAGTCGAAAAATACCTTCTGTATCACCCACTTGGCATCTAACAGTGCACGCTCCATAATCTGTTGCACACGTTCCTCGTCAGCCTCCGAAGCATGCTGTTTGAAACTCTGAAAAAGGTTCGTCAACGATTGGGAATTTAACGGTAGTGAAGATATTTTATATACGACGACTATTAAATTCATCGATCAAACATTCTCAATCACACAAGGAACGGGTTGAGTAACCTCTGCATCTGCTGGAACTAAGTTATTCCTCAAGGTAGAGGAAGAACAAGAAAACAAGGACCCCGCATACAATCAGGTTATTAATATTTGGATGAGAATACTTTGCACATACTTGTTTGACGGAATGTTTGTAGTATTGCTGCGTATGTTTCGGCAGCTTCTCGCATTCGCGCAATAAATATTTGTACAGTTGTTTAGGCGAATTCACTGTCGTACCGCCGAGCACTCGATTCGCCATCGTTCACCCGCGAGGAATGCGGAAGTTGTCTTTTCCTAATCTATCATTATTTCCGACACGTGGAATAGTAGTTCTCCCGAAATATCCACCCTCGATAAAACAGAAAGCCAACTACTGCCTCGGCTACATTATTAATAAAAATCGTATTAATATGTGCAAACATTTTTAACGATATTATTAGCAAAATATAAGATACGATATAAATATTCATTACAAATATTAGATACAAAAGTAATCAGTGAAGATACTGCAAAAATTGAGATGACAAGAAATTTCACAAAATATAGGAAAAAAAAGTTTAGATTGCTGAAAATATTATTGCTAGTTCCGGACTTAAGATATCACAAATGACAGAGGTCGATTCTCGGTATATTTGATGAATAAATATTTATATACAATTTATTTTTGATGCGCCTTCATAGAAACAAAGTGTTACAGCAAGTTAAGTCTATACATATTATGCGGTTTTGAATCTTATCTGCAGTCTTATTCATACAATTCCGTATGCGACATACAGTAGAGAACCTCCAGAAGACATTTTTCTTTTTCCTCCGGTAAGATCACAGCGTGTTTTTTTTTTCTTTTTCTACCAACTCTGAGTACGAACCTGGATCGTTGAGAGTGAACGTCGGGTTCTGTTCGCGCGTCTCTACTACTCTTCGCTAGAATTTCGTTCGAGAGTTTGATATTTTCTCCCCTATATATCATTACTGCTATCGCGTTCGTACAAACACTACATCACATAAGTTTATATAAAAAAAAAAAAAAACACGTCATACGAAATATCATCGCTCCGTTTATCGGTCGTTTTACAATATTATACGTATATAAATCTTCCGTGTATACGTGTGATGTCACTAGGTTTGCGAGAATAGCGATTAAAGCCTAACTTTTACTTCTACTAAAATACCGATGTACATATATATGTATATATATCAAAGAGATATTAAAAAATAAATATATTTATATATATGCACGTCGTGTCGCAACAAGTAAAAAATATACAATTGTTATATACGCCACGTGTGGTCGTGGAAGGGCGCAATGGCTCCGCTTAATTACCTTCAATGGAGAAGGAGGGGGGGGGGGGGCAGTAAAANAAGAACCGATCTTACCGCGACAATTAAAACAGATATTACGTACAAAAATCACAACCAGCGAGTAGCCAATTACATGCTAGTAACAAAAATAATGATTAATACGATTAATATTACAATAAATTATGCCGGGTGGGCGTCTTCAGGAATTTTTTTTACGGGCGGCGCTCGCTCCGTCTGTCAGAACGTTTTTCATCTGCCGTGTGATTCGTCTAACGTTCATCAGTCACGTAGCTTTCGGACATATATTCGTAAATCGTCGCGTAATCCTCGAGTCGCTTCCGTTAGGCTGCTGAGTCATTAGTGCCGGCACTGTGTGAGATATTGCAAACAACTTCGTATCCTCGGGCGTTGTTAGGCAGTTCGTTAGATCGCACGCGTAAAACGTGCAGAAAACCGTGTAAAACGAAGGCTTCGCGCGACTCGCCGAGGTAAAGAGCGTTGCGCGCGCGCGCGAGAGTTGTTACTCTAACTTGATTGTGCGTGAGGTATCTACCGGTGGAACTCGTCAATGCCGTTCTACAATAGCGTGATAGTGAATGTTCTACGACATGATTAATCTACAGATGGGGTAAAGATACGTCGTCCAATCAGAATGCATCATAATAGTCTGACTGATTGCCTTATTATAGATTTTTTACAACCGATGGTTTATATGTTGTAGAACGGCCTTAAGAGTCCGGTGTCAAGACGCTTTTTCCCGGTCGTTCGCGCCGCGAAACAATCTGCTGCCCGCTCGTCTAAAATCTAAATAACAAAATACTAGAGCTGCTCTCTCTCTCTCTTTTCTACCTGTCAGGATAATCGTCAACGAGAAAACGTAACGTAATCGAATACGTCATGCTTGCGATTCTGACAGTGGCGGACAGCGACCGCCTGTGATCACAGAGGGATTCTAGAGAAGTTTATATAGTCTATCACGTTAGGATATCTCGGTTTAAGTCTCGCTCGAAGACGATCGTCCCCAGCAGCACAACCATCTACGCCACAGCGGGGGCGGCTTCCTACGCCGGTATAATAAGCTAGCACCGCCGCGCCTCGTATTGAGGGCACTGACTATCGCTTGGTCGAAAGCCTCCTTGAGGTCGTGTTGCGTCAACGCGGACGTCTCCACGTAATTCACGGCGCCTAGCCTTTGCGCCAGCTGGTGACCCTGGATAGTGGTGATCGGCGCCTGGCCGTATCTGGCAAGTTGCAGCATTAGACGCACGTCCGATCTCAGGTCGCATTTAGTTCCTACCTGAAATTTCAATCAGACGTGGTAACAATCATATGACATTATTGTGATATAATCTCAGATCGTGAAATATAATTGAACCTAACCAAAATGATCGGAGCATTCGGGCAGTATTTCCGCACTTCGTTAATCCACCTGGAAGCCACACTGTGATAGGACGAGGGACACACGACGCTGAAGCAAACTAGAAACACATCCGTCTCAGGATAGCACAAGGACCGCAACGGATCAAAGTCATCCTGGCCTGCTGTGTCGCACAGTTGGACGTTCAGCGGTTGGCCGTCAACATTCACAACCACTGAAACGAAGAATGTTATACCTCGGAATAAAGAGAGGGGGAAAGTACGTACCATTGTAATTGTCGAAAGCGGTTGGCACGTATTCCCCCGGGAAGCCGTTGGTTGAGTACGAGACCACCAGGCTGGTCTTGCCGACGGCGCCGTCGCCCACCAGGACCACCTTGATCCGTTTGTCGAGTGGCGTCGCTGCATCGTTTTGAGCTACGCTGGCGCCAGCAGCCGCCGCCGACGACGACGGCATCGCCGTGCTCGTCGTCGACTGCTGCTTCACCTGCATCTGCATGGTCTGCCCGCCCTTGAGTAGCGGCCTCGTCCAGTTGGTGTGCGAGGACGGCGGCATTGTCTCGCTCTTGATCTTGCCGCAGCCCCGGCCTTTCATGCGTAACCCTTTCAGACCGCCGACCTGGAGCAACGTCGCGTCGCGAAGCGGCGGCACGTCATGCCTCTCCTGGGAACAGGACGTCCCCACACCTGCTGCGATCCCACCTGGCGTGATGCAACGCGCGTCGCTGCCGCGATGCCGAGGAAACAATGGGAACTGGCGAGCCCGTGCTCGGTCGCGCAAAAAAAGGCCCGAATCACCTGCCGCGACGCGGAGCCACCTGTTACCTCGCGCCCTAGTGACGAAGTCGTTGTCCGCCATGTCAGCACCCCACCACTCTGTGTTTTGAAGTTGAAATCGTCCAGCAGATGAGAACCGGCGGTATGAGAAAGCTGGTCTCCCTCGTCAGGTATTCGCTCGGGTCACCGCATCACCGCTCTGACATAACCTCTCTCTCATGTCCATTTCAGACGGTCGCCGACGGGAGTAGTGAGGGAACATTCGACGAAGCCCAGCGGAAGATGCGTGTCCAGCGTCGCTGTGGGATCTGTGAAAAGTGCCGCATCTCGGATGTGGCGGTTGTACGTGCCGGTTGGAGTCGCCCTCTCGGCAGCTTTGGTCACGCAGTGGAGGTATTTGCATCAACACGGATATGCCGACGACAAGCCGGAATTGTTGAGTGACGTTATGGTAAGTGACGCGACATCGCTAATTAATCATACGATGCCCTAAAGATCTCTTTGTACAGGTAACGTGCTATTGTTGTTTACCTCTGAGAATAACCAGCAGGATAGGAGGTTGGCTGACCAGCATCAACTTACCAGTCGGTTTAAGACCAGCTATATATGGATTTTTTGCTGAAACATTTGGCGTTGAGGTGGATGAGGTGGAATCAGACTTGTCAACGTTTCCGAGTCTGGTCGAATTTTTCGTGAGGGCGCTTAAGAGCAATGCAAGACCGATTGCTCCAAATACAAATATGGTAACCATTTTATCGTGAATACTGAATCTTACATAAAGAAATAATACTTATCGTTGGATATCTGCTGTAGACTTCACCCGCGGACGGTGAAGTTCTTTACTTTGGGCCGGTGAATTCTTCCTGTGTGGAACAAGTCAAAGGAGTGACTTATGATCTCAGGTATTTTTTGGGCGATCCATCCGACCTCCCAATAAATCAAACTGTGAAAAGTACTGGGCAGAAGGACGATTATGTCAATGCGCTATTGAAGAATCCAGACAACAGGCTTTATCAGTTGATCATTTACTTGGCGCCCGGTGATTACCACCGATTTCACAGCCCAACCGATTGGAATATAACATTCCGACGGCATTTCCGAGGTAGGTCTCTTCTCACTTAACTCCTAATTCATTAATATTCCACTACAAATACCATAATCCAAATTCATTTTTATCGATTTTATCGATTAAAGAGTTCAAAATATGACGGTTCTATCCTGATAGCAACTTCTGAGAAATTGCTAAAAAGTTGTCTGAATGTTCTTCAGGGAAACTATTAAGCGTTAATCCAAAGTTGCTCAAGTACATGCCGAATCTATTCTCGTTGAACGAACGTGTCGTATACATCGGGGATTGGGCGGCCGGCTTTATGGCTTATGCAGCGATCGGGGCGACGAATGTGGGCTCGATAAGAGTCTACCGCGATGAAGAATTGGCGACCAACAAGGCGCGATGGGCGGACGCCGCGTACTGGAGGGACGTGAGCTTCGACAGCATGCGCATGGCCAAGGGTGAACTGTTCGGCGAATTCAGGCTCGGTTCTACGATCGTGCTACTGTTCGAGGCGCCGCGAGACTTTCAGTTCTGCCTGCAAGTCGGCCAGTCCATCAAAGTCGGTCAGGCGTTGAGCGTGTGTTCCGATCACAAGGCCGAAAGACGACAAAAGCACCTTATCGTGAACATTGCACACAACTGGAAAGATATAGGGAAGCTTGATGAACACTAACATCAATGTTGTAATTTCCCAACTCAATGCGATATAACACGTGTGTTATGTAAAGTCTTACAATGAGAATTCAAGGCTCAGAGCACCTATTGTAGACCAACAGTTATATTGTTGAGCGGGAAATTGTAACATTAATGTTGGTTGGTCGCTTTTCCTGTCCTAATTCTAGCGAAAAATCAAAGACAGCACGCGAATTGTAGATAGAATAAAGGGCAGCTCTCGTGTGCGCTGCACGGAAACTTTTTTTTTTTCCAAGTATCGCAGTTACTATTGTACATAGCTCTTCTCGTGCGCGGGAAAATCATCATCGCCCCCTCCCTCATACGGTTTATCTGAAATTACATGTAAATACATCTCACGAAGTCATGTTCGCGCGAGAGTATCACGCGAAAGAGACGGTGATTTAT
Organism: Dinoponera quadriceps; assembly: GCF_001313825.1. NCBI lineage: Eukaryota > Metazoa > Arthropoda > Insecta > Hymenoptera > Formicidae > Dinoponera > Dinoponera quadriceps. The sequence continues at coordinate 71,685 of NW_014556633.1, forward strand.
AATAGGTTTGGCACAGTTAAACGTGCACTTATTATTACAGTGCATCTAGGTCCCTACACGGCGAACGAACTCTTGCGAGTACGTATGTAAAGCCTCACGTAATTACAGGGGAAAAATATATGGGACCAGCCGGTGCGTGAGAACAATATTTCCTTCGACTTCTTGTACGTCGTTACCGATAGAGGTCGGATTTTTCTTGTTTGCGCGGCAAATCGATCTTTCTAGTTAGTAAGTAGTCGGCCGGTCAAGGCCACCAGATGAAACACTTTCCTCAATTAAAGCTCTAGCTGCTTTTTCAAACCAGAAAATAATAGCCGCGTCGTATATCTTGAAACCCCCTGTGCTCGTTACACAGCGAGAACATTTTCGCGATCTCTATCGTTAATACCAACGTTGTCGTTATGGAAAACCCGATGCCTCACTTATCTCGACGGGTAAATGTGATTTAAGTGCCGATAACCAGATTTAATCATAATGTGAATATTCGATCGCGCAGATTATATTTTACGGTGTATACGCGTGGAATAATAAAAAACCGTATTTCTACGTAATGCTAAATCATAATAATAGTAACGATCGATCCGGACAAATTGATTCCGTCACGTTGCCTCCTCGTTCTATATTTCGTTAGTCGCTGCGATTCAATTCCGTACCTTCGATGATTTTACCGTCAATTACCCTCATTCACAGTGTTACCGGAGACAGCATACAATATATGAAAAAAATAGGGATGCTAAATATTTTCTAAATATTCAAATGTTGGAAAAATTCGGGAGTATTTGAGAAGATTGTGATAAATATTCAAAAATACACACAAAGATTATTAATTATATAAATATTCCTCATAAATATTTTTGAATATGTATTTTTCTTCTATCTGACTTTCCCGGACATATGAATATTCACAAAATACTTAATATCCATATTTTTTAAATATTTCACAGATATCGTGTGCTGTCTTGTTCTAACCGAGAACTTTGATAACTTTCCTCGTTCTAGAAAGCCTCTTCTCTATCCGACCGTCCACCACGTGAGCCATTAAAAACATTTTCGCGTACATAGTATAGTCTTCGAGCTAGCGCAAAAGCGACGTAATCGATGATACGCTTAACAAAAAAAAGTTGTTATCTCTCATATATTCGACGTCACTTTTTTTCTTGATTTATTGCGAAAAAGTTAATTCTGCGTTTCTGCAGGAACATCCCTGCAGATTATGCAACATTCCGATCCGCCTTCCTCACGAATACCTCCGCGCCAATTTAGACTTGTTTATCCTGAAAGCACATTTTCACGTCAAACATAAATTGATCTTCCTCGTGAATCTGCTGATCTCTCCCGCTTATAAATCTCGTCCGAATTCCGCTGTAATAATATCATCGTACGCGCATACACCGTGTGTTCGTCCTCATCACGTCGGGGGATTTGTCGATCCGCGAGGAAGATAGATCCACGGGAAAAGGGAGGAAGGAAGGAAGTAAGGAAGTAAGTCAGTCTATACGGTGGAAAAGAAGCCGGTCGGCGCGAACGTCAGTGAGCGTCACGACGCGCAGGCAGGTTGCACCGCGCCTCCTCGTCGCCTTGCTGACCGCGATAGTACGTACTCGCCGATGCGTCGGGGAGGACGTCGCGACACCCCGGTGGTGGTACACGCTCGCGAGTGCACGACTTTCTCTCTCTCTCTCTCTCTCAGTGGATCATGGGGCTGAACGCCGGCTAAATGGGGGCCGATGGACATTTTCGCGTGACCTTGTCCCTCAGGAGGGAACCGGGCGCTGGGCCGGTCTACTGCAAGATGGAGACCTCAGCCAGGTTCCGACAGCTGAAAACAGTGAAGCTAAGCTGCGAGACGACCTACCGGCTCGACATCAGCTTCAAGCCGCCGCAACTGCTGCAGTGGGTACAGTGAATGTGCGATCACACGTGTATTCCAGTTCTGGTTTCATTAGTCTTTCGGTCTACAATAGAGAAATTGTTCAATTACAGTCGAATTATAGAAGAAAAATCAATTATGATTGGTCAATTTCTTAGACCCCGCTTCATTCGCCCGCTCGTTCGTTTTTCCGGCCGAGATTTCCAGGAAGAGGGGGGCCGTCACGTAATTTCACGATGAAAGAATGGATTGGAATTAAGAATAAACGACTATGTAGTAACATTATGATAATGTTATCATTTTCCATTTAACAATATAACTGTTACATACAATGCGTATTATATCGCATTTAAATTGTTGAATAAGAAATTATAACATTGATGTAATGTTACCGTTAGTTGGTGATTTCTCGATATATCTTTAAGATTAAAATTGCACGTTTAGTTTCTACTGCAGATTTCGATACGTTTTGGAAGATTTTCGCAGACTGGTAAAAGTGTATCGTCTAAACTTCGATATGCGCAACGTATCTTGAATCACACGGTGAAACGTGAACATCGATGCCTCTCAAGTATTCTAACGAAATCCTCATCTAACTTAGGGATAGAGATTCGCGCACAAGTTTTATCAAAATAGGCGTCGCGGATTGAAATCACAAAAGGTCGGTCGACTCCGTGTGCAATCTACTCCCGAATTGAATTATTCAATTTTTTCCAAATATTCGTCTAAGCAGAAAGGAACGTTATCCGACTTCTCGGGGGCCCGTAAATTCCATCACGTCAAATTCCCACTCGACCGGTAGCGGTTTATCAGAAATTTATACGATCATCTTCGGCGCAAGGTGAAGCGTGGAGCCGCCGATAAATTTCAGCGTCGAGAGCTCTACTATACTCCAGGGACGAGGAATACGACTTCTCGCTATATATATGTTCGGATATAGAATCGCTAATAATGCCAACTTAACCGTAATACTGAAAATAAGCCCGAATGAAACTTTTACCGTGGCGAGTACTCGAGGAAAGAATTGAAAGAAATATCTCTCTTCTGTTGCGCGTACGGCTGTTTCTACCATCATGGTTTCGATCAAATCGATATGTAATTCAACGTATTGAATTTGTGTCAATCGGGCAAGCATCAGTGCGATCGGTCAATTCTATCGGGTTAATCGTCGATTTGATTTCAACCATGATGGTAGAAACGGGCATATGTCCGCAAGATTCCCCTCCAATTCAATTCCCAGTCCGCCAAATGTCGGATTCAGAGATGATGTAATTAAAGAAATGTGATGCTCATCGGACAGCTTTCACCGACACAAATGAAATTAACATTTCTCGGGATATACGACGATAAGGTATCTCTCGGTTGGTGTACAGGTAGAACGGGTGATTCTGAGCAAAAAAATTTTCTTTCCCCCGTACGTTTATTAGCTCAGACAAAATAATTAATTCCTCACTAACTATTGCGAATTTTGCAAAATGGCACTTTTCTGTTTCACCCGCACATCACGAGGACATGTACTTTCGAGATATCATTGATTCTTTTAGGAATTTACATCTCTCGATACCTATCTATCTATCTGGAGAGTTTCAATCAATTTCTAAGAGGATCAACCTTGCGCGAAAATTCGATTGTATCGCGGAAATTTCTCTCGAATTGAAGACCCACGAAACTCACGGCACCGTGACGAGTCCCCAAGCGCGCCGAGAGTTTAAAGGATTAATACGAGCGAGAGCGGCGGAAAGTTGGGGCGCGTTAAAATCGAATAAGCGCGAACAACGGCGCTGAGGGGGAAGGCTGATTTATACGGGCCGCAATTAACCGGCCGAAGATCAAAGTCGCTCGAAAACGGCTTTGTAGAACGAGATGTGTTACGTTATACGCGATATTCTGTTGCGAGATAAATAGCGACCGACCCGTGTCAGCCAGGTGCGATGACGACGAGCCGAACGCCTTGAACTGCTCCCGTCCCGGAGGATCGATCGTGATTTTACACATTGCACCTTTGCACGTGCAGCATTAACGATTGGTCGATGTTACAAGCAACCCTGTGCGAAATGTTTGCAAACAGCCGTTTGATTTATACGGACCGAAATAACACAAACGCGCGCTGTGTGTTCAGCTAATTACTATTACAATACGGAGAGAAGTTTCAGTTCGTGTAACTAAATTGACTGCAACTCGTTGACGGGAAAAATGATATTTCCGTTGCCGTCAAAACGCATAATCTCCGCGTTGTCAGTCGGAATGACTAACGATTCGTATCAATCAGCATCGCGGAAAAGGGACTTCAATGCTTCGATAGAGAGAGAGAGAGAGAGAGAAAGAGAGCTCTCTTCACGTAGAGAAAGAGATTTCTTTGGGTTAACGTTTTTCTTTGATTGAAACAAATTCTTCTTTTGCAATAGAGCAAACAAATGAATGTTTAATTCAACAAACAAGATTGTTTGGTTTTTCAAACAATAAATATAAATCGGATAATATATTTCTTTTGTATTTTCATCTGAACATTACATTGGTAGTCACAAGCAATAAACTATTTGGCAGAAGCAATACTATGTTAGAAAAATATTAAAGAACTTCTTTATTTCAGTAGAACAATATTTAATATATAAGAAAATAATTTTTTTAAATTAAAAACGAAATGTTGTTCCCTCTAAATAATATTGTTATTTTTTTCTACCAAACAGTATGGTTCACTCTATTGAAACAACAAAATTTCCATTCGAACAAAATAAAATTTAATATTGAATTATGTTGTTTAGGTTAAATAAACCCAAGTCAAACAAACATGTACATTAAATCCGAAAAAAATTAGTCATGACGCATGAATATTCGCACATAATGCCCCTGATTGGAAACTTCCGATTAACCGTGCCATAGGGAACGAGACAACGTTAACAAAGTCTTCTACACGACAGAGGACTGAAGGGGCTCATCGAAGATATGCTTTTTCTCTATGTAGAGAAGGATAATATTATTTATTCTGAATCCAGCCTTTGAGTTTAGCCTTGCGGCTTTGGATGGCTTCCAGTTTGTACATATATTTGTCTATTCTTTTACATCATATACTATTTCTTTTTTTCCCTGTTCTTGAGCTATTTATTCTCATTACCTAGCAACCCTAAGTTTACATACAAATTCTAATCTAACTCGTTTCCATAAAAAAAAAAAAACTAAATAAAAATTTATAACTGAAACTTAAAAACTAAAAGCTAAAAACTAAATACAGAATTCTGAATATTTTCACTACTAAACAACCAAACAAATAAAACTGAAAACTACAATTGGAAACTAAACTACAAGTTATAATTTCAAATATTATATTTATTCAAATAGCCAAACGACGCTGGAGGATTGACGATAATCATTTAGCTATCTGGGTAAGCTTTAAACTAAGAGTCTTCAAAGTAATTATTTGTCTTTTCCTTAGAGGGATAATACATAATGTTTACACACACATATACCGACGACGGGTCGTCTTATCAGAAGAACTGAGATGCGATAAATTCCTCTTTTCTTTCTTGAAGGTATACCAGGTGTAGAAGTATGAAACCGGAATTTTTTTGTAAAAATTACACGTCTGTTGTTTGAAAATGATAAAAAATATTTTATTCAAAATAATTGCTATTTATACATTTTTCCCACCTCTCCGGCAGTTTATGAATGCCACGCCAAAAAAACATTTCTTCTTTTGAAGCGAACCAGCTATCGAGCCATTTTCGTACATTTTCATACGAATTGCAGCGTTGTTCAGCGAGAGCGTGTCCCATTGATGCGAATAGATGATAATCGGACCAAGTCTGGAGAATAAGTCGCATGCGTTAGTATTTCCCAACTAAACGCCTCGATGGTTTCCCTGACCCGTTTTGCTGTGTGTGATGGGGCATCATCATGGAGCAAAATGATTTTGTGTTGCCTTTTCCATATTCCGGTCGTTTTTCACGCAATGCTCTATTTAAATCGATCATTTACTGTTGGTAGCGATCAGTGTTAACGGTTTCACCAGATTTTAGCAGCTCATAATAGATTACACTCTTCTGATTCCACCAAACATAGAGCATTGTCTTCTTTCCAAAGCGATTTGGTCTTGCAGTGGATGTCGATGGTTCGCCTGGATTCACCCATGATTTCTGACGCTTAGGATTTTCAAAATATATACATTTTTCATCACCTGTCGTGATACGATGGACTTTCTTTTGTATCTGTCGAGCAGCATTTCACAAGTGGTTTTTCGATTTTCTTGCTGTCTTTCATTCAGTTCATGCGGAACCCATTTTCCAACTTTCTGAATCTTTCTCATGGCTTTCAAACGAATTGAGACAGCTTTCTGCGTCACATTCAATTCATCCGCGAGTTCTTGTTGAATTTGAGTATCATCTTCATCCAATAAGGCTTGCAATTCGTTGTCTGCGAACTTTTTCGGTGGTTTCCCACGCTCTTCGTTTCTCACGTCAAAATCACCACTTTTGAATTTTTTGAACCATTCGGAACATTGTATTTTACCAAGAGCATGTTCACCGTAAGCTTCGACAAGCATTCGATGCGATTCTGCAGCAGTTTTCTTCAAATGATAACAAAAAACCAGTGCTGTCCGCAAATCGTAGTTCGTAGGCATAAAACTCGACATGTTTAACACTTTCACAACCGCATGTTAGCGCAGTGAAACGTCGCCAGTGGCCGGCAATATTTTGGAAGAAAAAACTTTACGTAAATTCATGAAACAATTAACATTATTATGACGTGACAAAAGAAAAGTTTTGCAAGTGGCTTGCCACTGGTACCATGTGGGAGTCACCGGCAAATAGCGACTGGCCTATCAATGGTACCACGTGAGTGTCACCGGCAAATAACGACTGGCCTACCAATGACACCACATAAGTGTCACCGGCATACAACGACTGGCCTGCCCATGACACCACATTGGTGTCAGCGGTTGTGAAAATGTTAAGGTTATAGAAAAATATACCGGTGTGTGGAACTTGGGTTGTTGTATGTTGAAAATCTGCGTCAGTTGTTAGAGGGAGATGATGGCGCTGCAGAAGCGGTCTTACGGTCCCTAAACTGATGGCTAGCACCATCTATAAGGAAATTCCAGTTTCATACTTCTACACCTGGTATATACGTACGACGCGATCGGCCCATAATGTGTCGTCGGACACGGATAAATTCAATCATATCGACTTCAGTTATTGCGATATCCATAACACGAGCGCCGATAAATATTGTATTAAGAATAATCGCCGCAATTGCGGAACCAGTAGCAATTACGTTGCCGTGCGGATGATGATACGCGATCGTGCAGAATGATCCGAAGAGAATGTCAAGGGCCACCGAGGGAGCTGATTGACTGGCCTTGTTTTCGACCGCGTAATCTCCGTCAATTAAGATATCGTTTGTACCGATTCACGTGGTGTTTCGTACGAACAATTTGGGCCTCGAAGTCGGAAGCAAACGCGGAGTTGGCGTGCGCAAACCGGAAGAGAATGAAATTTCTGACATGAATGCAGGCACACATACACACAATAGGCGGATTAAAGATTGCAATATCCTTTGTTTGATGAGTTCGCAACGCATCTCGTGTCCAATAGGGAAATGTATATCCTATGAAAAACAATCTCGGATGAATCTCGTAGCAATTAGAAGCAATTAGAATTGAAATCAGAGTACAGTCGACGTCATGTACCGTTTTCTAGATAAAAAATTTACATACAAAACCGATAGAACGATAATCTCAACATCATGATTAGATTTATTTACGCGATTTTCAAACTTTTGGGAGATATATAAAGCTGAAAATCGTGTAATTTTCTGACTGGGAAATGATATAGCATACATGACGACGACTGTACACACACAGTCGGCAGATTAAAGGCTGTAATACTTCTTTCCGATGAGCTTTGCAACGTATCCCGTGTCCAATAAGAGGATTAATTTTTTAGTTATTCTTAAGAGATATATCTTACTATTGGATACGACATATGTTACGAAATTCATCGAAAAAGAAATATTGCAACTAAGTTCGCATGTTTTCACGCTGAAAGTTCCTGCAATATACCATTTCCTATGTCGTTCAACCTTACACACAAGGTCAAAATCGGTATGTAATTAGACCCATATAATCCTACTTTTATAATTACAATTCTTTATGTGATTTTCAAGCTTATGGATTATGTATAAATCAGAAAATCGTGTAACTTCTCATCCAGGGAATGACTGCACGATACTGAAGGGCTCTCCCGTTTTCCACTCGAACAGCAGGATAATCGAAGAAAATTGCGCGACAAAATGAGTGCGTGGTTCAACGGGATGATTAATAGGCGAATGGCTGCGATTATGCACCGATTTCCACGCGTTGAGCTCGAAATCGAATATGCAAATAACGGGGATAAACGTAGCATAGTAATCTAGCCACAATCACAAGGCGAAGTGTCCGGGGTGATCTTCGAAAAGTCACGAAGATTCGCGTGCCGCAGTGCTTTGGTCGCGCGCGGCAGAAATAGAGCAGTTTAGCATTGTCATTTTTGGACAACGGAAAAGCCCGTGAAAATCTCAGGACCGCGCCCGTTATCGCCAAAATCTCGTGGAATTTTAAGCAGCTGCGGATTACTGGTACGAATCACGCGATGTACTTATTGCATGGCCTGCTTTTCGATTTTAGCCGCGAACACGATCCCCGCCGGCGGGCGAGAACGTGAACTCCTTTCTTTCTCCTCGTGTCGCTTTAATACATTGCCAACCGATCGGGCGGATCCACCCTTTCGATTGTTGTTGATTGACCAAAACTTTTGATGCGTGTGACTCCCCAGCGAAAAATTATTTTTATTTTCAGAATTTATTCTATTGACTTTTATATAGTAGAAAATGTTGTGTTAAATTTAACATATTTCACATGTCTCAAATTCTTGTTTTATCGCACAGTAAGACATTTTGTGTTAAAATCGGTCCACTAAAATTTTGTGAACACGGGAAATGTGTAAAAAGTACACAGTGATATAATGACGCAACATACATGACGACATAAGATGAACGTGTTGATTTAACATTAAAAGCAACGCAAAATTTCACCATTTTTGACACAAAATCGTCTACCGTGCGCGCGAAATGTATAATTCTCAATACCTGGTTGGAGGCGCGGCGATGTATTAAAAGCCAACGGTTAATTTGTCGGGATTCCCGTGGACTGTATCCCCCCGGGAAAGTACGCGACGTACCGCACATGACAAACTTATCGCAATAACGTCGGAAAGAGTTCTTGTTTTCCCTCTGTTATAGTATTCCACGCAGATATAAGGAGGACTGTGAACAAACCGTCGCAAGCTTATGATGTTGCTAGCCGCCCGGCGTTGCATTTTTTACGAACGATGATGCTATATCGACCCCTCAGCGCCGCGTCTACCCTCCCCCGCCTCTTATTTCGGGAGACACTCGTCGTGCATACTTTAACTGTCAAACCTGACAGATATATTCTGCGAGATGCATCGCTCATTTGCACATGCAGGACTTCATCTTTTCCTCTTGACCTCCTGGCCAAAAGAATTTCTTTCATTGAGCTCGGATCTATATTTTTAAAGTTTCTGAAGGCTTTTCCCTCATTTTTCCGCGGATTTCTTCGTTGTCTGTCCACAAATTCATGTAAAACCTCTCACATTTACTTTCTTCCATAAAGAAGAAAGCACAAAAAGAAAAAAATTCGCGGAAAAATGAGGAGAAGAACGATTATTTCCGAACCACAACCGTGTAAATTTCTAGCCCCGCTCCTTTTTTCCTCTGAAGGAAAACAAACTCTCTTTCTTGGACATGTCTCGGTAGTTCAATTTCAAATATTATATATAAGCGAATCCATATCTTCGATGAGCCCCTTCAGTCCTCTGTCGTGTAGAAGACTGACTTTGTTAACGTTGTCTCGTTCCCTATGGCACGGTGTAATCGGAAGTTTCCAATCAGGGGCATTATGTGCGAATATTCATGCGTCATGACTAATTTGATGAATCGGCAACGAAGTCACGATGACCCAACGTAACGTAACATCATATAATTTTTCACTCAATAACATGCAACTATAATATTGATGTTGCGCGCGTTCACTGGGAAGTATTCAAAAATAATGCGCCTAATTGGAAATGTTACCATGCTTAGGAAATGGGACGGCATTAATGGAGCCCTCTGTATGAGCAACATCAGGCCCATAATGAAGCATGTTGAGTTTCGTCTCAGCTATTCCGGAATTTTATATCGTGTACCCGCTGAAACTTGTGCACGTCCCGTTTCGCGGAGATTCCTGACGGGTCATCGAAATAACCGAACGAGATAAAAAGCCGATACACGCGACCGATACGTCAGCACAGGTCGTTTGCACGCACCTTGGTCGCGAAAACTCTAAAAATAAACGCTGGTTGAGCGTGAGGTACGCTCGTGTCCAGAAGGTTTTCCATTCCAAAGATATATGTCGATCGACGTGTCCGAGAATATAAGCGAGCTGAGAGGGACTGACGATCCAAAAACCTTCCCTGAGCGTAGAGACGCCCCATGTAGGACGGAAAATCATGATGACTATAGTAATTCACTTTTCGAACATGATCACTTTCTCATCCTTTTGACATTATTGTGACGTTATTCTGTTCTACCTGGACGATACAGCCGTTACCTCGTCGCGCTAACCTACAGAAAACAATAATGAGAATCATATTAAGAAAAGCGGTTACTCAATTTAATTTTCTCCTTTTAAGTAATCTGTCGGCACGGAAAAAAGATTCAAGTAAATAATTATTATAATATTGCTTGGCAAATTTGCACTAGGATCGAATAATATTTTCAAGTAAAATATATTTCACATTTCTCAACAACAAGACGTTATATCCGCCCTCTTTATTTTTAAGCGCTATTAACGCCATTTTTGCGACAGATTGACTTATAGGAATGCTGCCGTGCGTTTATCTTGACGTTACGCCAAGCATAGGAAAACTATTACCAAAGTACACACACGTGGCGGTGATTGTGCGATGGAAAACATCTATTTTCGCTTGTAAAGAGAAAAACTCCGCCGTTTCGGAAGAGACAACGGATTCTCCTAGGCGCGAATCCAGGGAATTCGCTTCGCGATGGAATAAGCGATGTAAGATCGAAAATGAGTCGTAGTTTCTATCGTGAAGGAGAACATTTATATGTGTATAAAATATTAGCATGAGGATGCACAATAAGCGGCAACTTTTTCTTCATATTCGTCGCGCGAGGTCGCGCACTTAATAAAAGCGCACGCTTTAAAACAGACGTAGAAACTTTAATCGATTCGTATCTTTCAGCTGAGTGACTTGCTATTTTATTACGATAAGAACGGTATGAAAGAAATCCCCGGTACATTCGGCGAAAGGAAAAAAACAGCATTTTAATATATAACTCTTCGCGTATACAAGCGTGGTTCGGCAAGTTGATTCGGAGGAAAAAGAAGAAACGCGGATATTATGTTATTGTTCTGTATCCTAAAAGTAGCGGGCTTCCTCCAGGTCCCTGAGCATCGGCGGCAAGCCGGTGGAGGCGATCGAGCGGGCGAGGGACGGCACGGCGTGCGCGTACAGCGCCTACCACAGCACGAAGGACATCGTGGCGAGCGCGCGCGGCCATCGGGAGGACCTGCCGATCGCGATGCGTGTGCTCGGCTCCGGCTACCTGACCACGTGCCTGCAGATCAAGTACTACCGGCTGGACGATCAGAGTCACTGCGAGTGGGGCGCCCGGCTGCACTGCATCGAGCTCGACTGCTCCAGCGTTGAGGGCCGCTTGGTCACGGTGGACCGGGAGACCTACAGGAAGCTCGGCATAGAGTCTTAGCGAACCGTCCCGTCGCGCGCGCCGTATCGGAATTACCACGCGGAGAAAGCTTGCGCGAGCTCTTAAGCTGTGTCATCGATTCGGTCGAACGAGGGATCGATAGTACTTGGCGATTTTTAGTCTCGGTCTACAACAGGTGAACTCTAAGAGAAATTGACCAATCACAATCGAATCAATTGTGTTTGGTATTTCAATTTCTTAAATTCTTATTGTAGACCCCGCTTAAGTGTCGGCCCACAATTTGGAGCCTTAAGAAATTGATCAGTCAAAGAGTGAAGAGAATAATTAACTGTAATTGGTCAATTTCTTAAAGCTTGAAATTGTGGACCGATGTAGCTCTACGTTTCACGGCGTTTCTTTATTAATGCGGATCGGTCGTAAGTTCATCCCGCCAGCGTGTAGTCGTCGCAGGTGAGAATTTTACAACTTGATGTCCACCTTTTTCACGAGTTCATGTTAAGCTAAATGTAAGTGCTGAGAGAGAACAAACTTTGCAAATGTGCACAGATTATAACGAATCCGAGCGTTTCGTTTGTTCGCAAGCTGGTTTATCAAAGAAAATTTCTGCGTGTTTAGACGATATATTCATTCGCATATTCACTCGCGTAGGATATTCCCCCGACGCGAACGGAGCTAATTCATTCGTGGCTGGCTTCGTTTTCGACACTTTCGGTATTATCGCTCTGAATGAAAATACTCGAGCGAGAGAAATTTGTCGACGATGCACAGGACAAGAAGAATCGTACACATTCGTCGTGAAAATTCCGTCTAATTCCGGTGTTTTCGGCCGGTATTCCCCGGTCGAGAGGCCGCGCTAAGAATTAACAAAGGAAAAACGAACACATCGATAACAAGGTGCCTATGTAACGCGCGCGCGTGTCATCGATCGTCGATTAATATTTAATTGCCGGGCGAATCGATCGCGCAACGCACGATACGAATGAAATGCTGCTTCTCCTAATTGAAGAAACCGGGAAAGAAGTGTCCTCGCGTGACGGTGTCAGCTTTCGTTAGTTCGTTCATCGAATGCACTTTCGCGCGCATTATTAACCGCTGACTGCTACAGTAATGTCCCACTGACATGACCACAAAATGAGATTCAAGCTCATCCCCCCCCCCAATAATGATTTACTTTGCAAAAATATAATGCTTCCCTCCGGTAACTGTACATGTTTAATGACTTAATGAAAATTTCAGCCATTACAAAACATTTCACATACATTATAATAAGGAGGGACCAAATCCCACTTCAGTAGTACTTAACGCGCTTCGGTGTTAGTTCTCCTTATTTACAATGCAATCTATATGTTCGCACTTCCGAAGGTGTTCTCACAGCTTTCTCCGTTAACCGAAAGGTTTGAGGGGTCGGAGATAGTATGCACGAAGGAAAACGCGGGTAAATGAATTGTAGAAGCATTTTCAGATTTATTACGATAGGAACTCGAAGCACCTTAAACACTTGGAAACTTTGGCGCGAAGTGACCAATCAGTGCCTCTACGCTTATACTCTAAACGCACAGGTTGTTTCTCTCTCTCTTTACTCGTTCGAATGGATTTTAACGAAGCCGCCGTCGTTCGCGCACGGTATACACGCGTCCGACGATAACACAAGATGTATATCTGTATACTTTCTCTAACTGAAATAAAGAAGTGAAAGTCGCATTGATCTACGTTGCGGATTTCCGTAGAAACAAATCACAACGAATTAAAGTTGAAATCGCGAGAGAATCGATAACAATGCATATATTTTAGCGAAATACTGCGCAATTGTAAGAATAAATTTCGTCGCAAAAAGAAAAAAAAATTGAGAGCAATACACTCATTGATAAAAAAAAAAGACCTCCTCCTCGTTGTCCATCAAGATCCGTATAGAAATCTCGCGCTTCAAAAATCGAAGAAGAGAGATCTGTTATATAAAGTCTATCGCGTTGGATTCCAGCGTGTGGTGTATCTATAACCGCGGTGGCTCATACTGCAGTAACTTGCCGGCGATGTCCTTGTCGCGCAACTTTTCCACTTGCGTTCGCATCCGCATCGCCAATTTATTCGGGCGTTTGAGGTACATCGCTGAATGGTGCAGGGCGATCGCATACGGAATGGGACACCAAGTTTCCCTGACCACACCCCGGACCAGCGCAGTGATGTAACTCTCGATCAGAGACGCGTCCTCCTCCTCTGGATACAGATACTCCTTTAACGGCACCATCAACTTTTCCGGCGGCAGTCTCAAGTAGCGAAGCACGCCCGCGTGCTCCGACCACAGCAGTTTCCTGCAATTCATGAAAAGACAAATTATATGAAATATAACGGAGTTATCAATCTTAGCAGGAATGTTCGTTCTTAACCAAGTTGTCTAAATTATTAGCCTACCTGTAGTGCGCGTCATGCCGTTGCGCCACGGGTACCAGCAGAATCGTGGCGAAGCCGTCGTCGCCGTACGAACTCGAGCAGAAGTGCTCGCATATCGCCGTGAACAGATCGACAAAGGAGCTCAGTCCCGGCAGCTCCGTCCTGAAGTCCAATCTCGCGTGGTATCTCTTCAGCAGATCGGACAGAACGCTCGTTAGCAACAGGGACACATTCTTGTTCAAGTACACCGTGTCGCAGAGGTACACCAGTATCAGTCTACTGAATTTCAGAGTAGGCGACAATCCCTCCATGAGATCGGGCAAGACCAACGCTAGACTCAGCACCGTCACCACGTGCTTGGTATCTTCCAATCCGATGTTGTTCCTGCACTTGGTGTACGTGTTAACCAACGGCAGGAAGAGCCAGTCTTTGGGCATCGCCGCTTGACTCCAGTCTCCGTTCGGGCTGACGTAACTCTCGTAGAGCGAGGCCACGTCGCTGCATAGATTCACCGGAATGGCGGCGGCGGAGGTCAGATCCAGCTTGGCCAACTCGTTCGTAACTATCCCTAGGTTCACCCTCTCGTTGGACAGCGCGACTCGCAGGAGCTCCTTCACGTGACGGGTAGCGTCCGCGGGTAGAGCCGACACGAGTTTGATTGTGATCCTCCGCACGATTTGCGACGTTGCGTCGTCGAACGTGTCGTTCAGAAGGGACGCCGCTCTCACCATTGCCGTTAACAGGCACAGCTCCGATCTGCTGTACCACGATCTCTCGAAGCTCCACTCGGCGGTTTCCAGGTCCTGCACGTACTTGCGGAGGGACGGCTGCTCGAACATCGCGCGAATTTCCGTCAGGCGCGAGTCGTCGCGAAACTTGTTCAGCACCGTCGTCAAGAATGGTACGCACGAATTCAGAGACACGATCGGCAGCAGCTCTCCGTCCTCCGTCAGAACACCCAGACTCGGTAGACTGGAAGGCTCTCGATCGGTAGCCGGCTTGTGCTTGCACAGTAAATTCGAATTAGATCTGCAAACAAGAAACGACGCTCTCATCCTTTCCCTGTGCGAAATTGGCAAGCAATACTCACCGAAACGTCGAGAAAAGATTCGGATTGAATATCCACATGGTTCTGAATGCCGATGTCTCCCCGACCGCCGATAAAGTCTCCGCGATTAACTTCATAACGCCCCACTGAAATTGAGAAATGTACTCGTCACAGCATTAAGACGATCAATTAAGAAAACATCTTAGTTACATATTGTGCATAAAATCCAATATGTTTCATATGCGAGTAGATTTCAATTTAATATTGATTGAAATTTGTAGTTCAATTGATATAACAACTTACCGTCATGTTAGATACCACTGACAGCTGAGTACTCCATTTCGCTAACAAGATAGAGATGCTTGGTTTCAGTGTCCTTTCACGACTCGCCACGGCGATTAACGCAGCTGCGTATTCACATGCTAACTCGGACGCGCTTTGAATATCATGATTGCTCAGTAACAGCTGTAACTGCGACATAAGGGTCAACTGAGAGCCGGCGACACTGTCCAGCCCAACTTCGTAATGCAATAACAAACGCCAAAGTCGCAGGCTCTCGATGCTCAGATTTATGTCATCTTTCTTTCTGAAACGTTGAAAGATTTTCAATCAAATAATTTTGCGCTCTCAATTGAAAGACGAAATTTGAAATTGAGCATTTAACTCGGAATATCTTGACGAAAATTAACGACAACATTAACATAGCTAATATGGTTAAAAACTAGAGACTTCAAGCGCTTTAAAGTGCTTCTTAAATGATCTCGATAGCGTTATTATTGCGAAAGTTACAGCCTGTTGAATTTCACTTATATTTTGAAAGTACGAGTCATACTACTTGAGAAAGTACGTCTGACTCCATCACGAGCCCGGTTTCTCGTTAAGGAAAGTAGCGGAGATTCTGGAACCAAATTAGAGAATTAACGAGTTTAAACACGTTATTTAATTTCAGAAATAACGGACCTGATAATCCCGTAAACCCGTTAATTCTGTAATTTGGTTCCAGAATCTCCGCTACGAGTCGCCACTTTCCTTAACGAGAAACTGGGCTCGTGATGCGACTAAACAATCGAGTCAGACGTACTTTCTCAAGTAGCATGACTCAAGAGCTGGTCAGACGTACTTTCCAATATGTAATGAAATATAGGCGAAATTCAACAGGCTGTAACTTTCGCAATAACGATGCTATCGAGATCGTTTGAGAAGCACTTTAAAGTCTCTAGTTTTTAACCATATATTAATAGCCATAAAGTAAACTAACTGACCAACCAAAGTCGATTATTCTTGGACTGTAAGAGTCCAATTAGCTTACTGTTTGTATTTTACCGTACACTTCACGGCTATTGTCCAGACAGTCTTTAATATACACATAAACCAACTCACCCTGTTTCGCTGCTAATGTATGTCAGAATGATCTGGATAACTTTGAAGTTATTCAATTTTTGCGCGACGGGCTTCTTACCGTACGTAACGAGGACGCGACATAATTTAACGGCCTTGACCGCAGGGATTCCGTAAGCATTGCTTATCACGTCCTGCATCGCTGTGAAGAAACGAACTTCGAATGTAAGATATCAGAGAGATAAGAAATGATTATGAAGAGTTAAAATTTTAAATTGTACAATGTACCTAATCGATCCGTAGACAGTGGCATAAAACTGTGAATGATGGTGTTCAACAACTGCGGCGTGGATGAGATGTTCAACGCCGCAATGTGCGAATGTCTCGCAATGCGAATGAGTATCTCTAAGGCACTCGTCACCCCAATAGACGGTGGATGCATTTCACTCAATATATACCTGAAATTGTTACACCTCTGCGTTAGTTCTCAAGCGAGAATTAAGCACGTATTCAATCGTAAAGAATTATCAACGCATTCAAATCAAGATTAATTAAGTCAAGTTACAAATGCTTAATTAAGGCAGTTTTTTTTCTTGGTTTTTGGACTTAAACTGATGCAAAAATTGCGTTTTTCTATTCATTATAGAATAGAGAAATAATGTTTACATTATCATCAAGCTAAAGACTAAACCACAAGTTAATCAATTAAATGGAAAATCGGGCCCAAGAAATCGTGAGTGACGGTTAACAGTACCTGATTCTCAAAAGGAAGTCCGATCTCAGTAACGCAGCCACGGCGTCCAATTGCGCCAGCTCGTGATCTTTGAGACTACTCGTGTTCCTGTCCTCGAGCTGCGGCGTCAGGGTTGGTTCTGCGTAATCGTCGAGCCCGTACAGTCTGTCCAGGCACACCTCATCCGCTTCACTGCACAGGAAAGCTCGGAGCGTTTGCAACGCTGCCGTCACCACCGCCACAGACGTGTCGTCTAGAGAAAATCTCAGCAGCAACAGAATATTCTTCTGGCTGAGCGCGCTCAACGGTGCTGGATGCAGGGCCTTGTCGTACCAGCCTCTACGCGTCTTCTCCATGATATTGGACAGTGTAGTAAGGGCTGTACATCGTTGTTGCTGCGTGGAAGATCTGCTGAGCTGTAGCAACTCCTGCAGGGAATACCCAGGACGTTCAGGCTCTTCTCCGTGATGGTGGAGGCCTTTGTCGACGGTCAAGCTTTCGTCTTTGTACGGCAACAAGAGACCTGATAAAAGAACGACATGTGGAGTGCAACATTTGTACTTGTCTTTACGTTGTAAAATAGCACATGTTACTCACCATTAAAATCGAATCGTGCATTGTAGTATTCTTCCGGAGCCGACTCATCGTTCTTTCTCACGGACAAATCGTCCATCCATTTTAACTTTTCTGGTTCCGGGCTATCCATGTGGAGCCATCCTTTCTGTTTGCCTTCCTCTAATATGTTCTTAGATGACTTCGGTATGTCTACCAAACCTGACTCACAGTCCATTTTTGTATCGTCGTCATCCGAAGAAAGCTTTATATTCTTGTCTTTAGGTTCATTTGCATTCATTCTTGCATCATTCGTCGACAGATCACATTGCATTGTACCGTCCTGATTAAGCGACCTCTTTCCTGATTTCTTATTCTTATTTCTCAAAAAATGTATTATGCTGGGATCAAGAGTTTTCTCGAGATTCTTCTTTTCTTTCAATATCTCTGCTTTACTCATTTCAGCCAATTTCTCCAAATTTTCATTATGAACCTCAATGGCCATTTGATCATCATTTACAATACTAATCTGTTCCTTGTTATTACGTTCATTTCCTTGATTATTCACTGAATTATATCTTACAGGTGCCTTCATTGATGTTTTATGCCAGAATAAACTCTGATTACCATTAGTCTTCTAATTGAACAAAATATGATTAGCAAAAAGATAGCAAACAATATATATATATATATTTGAAAGATAAAATATATTTTTTTCCCGGTAGATATCATATTATCAGATTCAAAAGCTTTAGGACATCCCGTTTCACTTGCAATTAATTGTCATCAAATTTTTCATCTGGTATTTCTTCTTTACAATATTATCACAGAAAAATCTGAGAGCAGCCATGTTGATATTTTGCTACATCCACTTATTGAGCACTTAGCAACCTTCTGTGTCTAATTTTATGATATAAAAGAACATACCAATTGGATGCAAGGGCTTACTGAGTACTCAATGAGTAGTTATAGTAAGGAATGGCGCATTGATATATTTAAAAAGCAAAATATATTTTTTCCATAAATACCTTAACATCAACCCCATAAACTTGAGGAAATCCCATTTCACTTGCAAGGGAGACTCGACTGTTGTCAAACTTATACTTTTTGATCTGGTATGTTTTTTCTACAATATTACCAAGTATTATGTTCGACAGTTCAATAGGGATATTCTGTACTGCATCTGCCAGCTTCTGTTCCTCCATTTTTTGTTCAACAACAGGATGTATTATTCCTCCGCTGCTCTGTGAAGTAGAAACTATTTCTTGTTTCAGCCTACACCTCCTTAAATTGGAAAAATGCGATCTCCTTTTGCCCTCTTGCATTGCATTGCAAGAGGCACGTATATTATTTTCAATGTTTTTGGAAGAATTTTTCAAATTTATTATCTTCGCAAATGGTTGTTCTTTCGCCTTTAAAAATTCCTCTTGCTGCCGCAGAAGTTCATCTTCATCGTCGTTTGTTTTAGGTCTCTTCCACAAAGGTTCAGAAGCCATTTTAGGTTATCTTAATCCTTAGCAAAACTAATTTTATTCCATTGAATAAGAATTTGCAAACTAGTAGTCGCTACTTCTTTTTAAATTAATAGTTAAATTATGACGACAAATATTAAATATTATTTAATAAAAAGTAAATATTATTTAATAAAAAACCCTTACGCGAGAGGTTACACGACCCGATAACCATGCATGTAACACTACTATACAGCCAGTCGTCCCATGCAGCCTATAAGAGAGAGACGCCTCAGAAGGGAAGGAAGGGGTATGATGATATATGTATTTTGACCGTAGTGCGCAGACGCGGCGATCAGATGATTACATACACACGCTAAAATATATTTTATTTTTCTATTGGTGGATATGTCAATCCGCATTACGTTCAAAATACAAAATACAAAATACAAAAAGAGAGGAAAATACATATTCCCGCATCGTAGTTGAGAAACAAGACTTCTCTCTCTCTCTCTCACCATAGTGGTATTATATATATGGACGAGACTTGAAATAGGAAATCATAAAAATGAAGGAAATACTTCGCTGGCTCAGCTGATAAATTAATTTATTTATCTAGGCACGACGCTGGAACATACGGTATGTAGTTACGCGCACCGATCATCGCTGTCGTATGCTCTGAGCATAAATACATGAACGTCAATTACACGGAAAAGAAGAATCTCAAGAAATGTTTGAAATAATTTCATACGCATCATTCGCTCAATCATCCCGCTCTCAAATGGTTATTACATTTTCAACCCGTCAAATTTTACGCTATAATAAAGTAAAAAACAATTCTTGTTGTTTGATTGGCTGTCTCTATCTTGTCCTTGACCGATAGAGTCTATCTTCATTTTATTTGTTTAATTATAACGTCGTTTCAAATATAAATACCGTTCCTTTTTGTCGTTTCTTCAATTGTTCTTTTAATTATAAGTTACACCATTTATTACATTTATCGCATTTAATTTCTGTTCAAATTAATTACGTGTGTAATTTTTGTATTAACGATCTAATATGTCGATCTAATATCTTCTTCTACGATTAGAGGGACAAACGAAGGCCTTCACGACATTCGCTCTTGAAAATAACTCGGTAAAGCTCGAGAAACACACAAGGTCGAGTTATCGTTGTCTCGATTCCGTTTGTAATGTATTTTCGCATTGCTCTTACGGATCTCTTTACGACTCCGCAAATGTTAAATTAAATCCCTCGCCTATTCCTTTACTTGAAAAAATACAATTTCGCTTATGTACACACTTTGGAACAAGTGAATTGTGTTTTTATCATTTCTCTTACAAATATGTACAATCGGTATACTTATCGCGTACATTTGCACAAAGCCGTCACCACTTCTTTAATAATTGCGACAGAAATGAAAATGTTATCAATTCGCACGATAAGAGGCGAAGTAACATGCCTTCGATCATTTTTACTATATTCAGATATAATGTGTATTTTTTCATGTTTTTGTAAGATCGTTGTAGAAACAAATCAAAATTTTGCATTTCGCACGTATATATATATATATATATATATATGTATTTGTAAGTTTTATCATTTTGTTATCTTCTGGCAATGATATATGTAAAACGCTCATCTCATTCATGCTTTCTTCTTCCTTTCTTTTCTTTCTTCCTCCCCGAGAAAAAATGATTATATATGATTATATATAATGATTATATATAATTATATAAAATCACATATGAATTTTGCCCTTATATGTGCTTACATATATGATCATACATGTCTGCACGAAAAAAATGATGCTTTGTCATTTACTTAAATGTCGATATCATGTGCTGTCAGAAGCACAAGAAACATTTATTTCGGTTGTATTTACATATAATTTGTAAACAGTATTTTTTCGTTGTGGATATATATGATTATATATAGTCCATATACGGACAAATTTCATACATAATCTTTCTATTCCCGGGTCTCTTTCCCAAATATTGTTACAAACGCAAACGAGGACACGATGCGGCCGGCTTTCTTTTTTCTTCTTTTATTACAATCAGCAAATTCGCGCCTCGAGTGTATGTATGTATGTATATATATATATATATATATATATA
>NW_014556633.1:93775-96783 GCF_001313825.1 Dinoponera quadriceps
TATATATATATATTATGGATACGTATTATCTCGTCGAATGAAATAGCCGATAAGATATATCCCTTAAGTATGATCACACGTATTTACATTAATTACAAGTATCGCGTAATGATTCTTTTTTTCTCTTTATTCTACTCTTAGAAAAGAACGACCTCTTCGGTGTCGACTTCTGGTAGCTCTTTCACAGTCTCGTACTTGTTGCATGAAAATGCTCAGTCAAGAAAGACAAACTCAGAGACACATTTGTGTTACGCTATCACGTCAGCGTAACGTTATAGTGTGTATTTATTTTTTTTCTCCATATAAGAGGAGGAAAAAGGAAAGTACGAGCGCCAGCAAATCGCGGCGTTCTGCTTGCGCGACAATTGCACCCTCTCGTTACAACACACACACATACACGCACACTTTCTCTCTCTTTATTTTCGGAATAGATATAAAAATCTTACTACAATTATAAGTCAATCCCCTACATGTCCGTCGTAATTATGTATAATTGAGTCAGCTTTCAGCTTGTCTCTTTTTGTTTGTTCACTCATAGCTTTCTGTAAATGTACACGCGCATTTTGGCACATGTACGCACGCACGCACGCGAGGAGACAGAGACAATATATATAAGGCACAGAATACACATTATACTTTATGCATGTCGAGCAGCGAACACACCCCCCCCCCCACACACACACACACACATGTATACAACACATGTGGTTGCATAGCCCCGATAAATTAAGAAAGAAGACAAAGAGACAAAAGGAACTTATATATAAGTCGAGCTCCATCCTCGACAGAAAATGTTTTAATGGACAGACATGTAATTCGAAGAAACTTCATAGAGAGAGAAAAAAATTGGAAAAAATATATTTTATGTTGCGTGTAT
The DNA here is from genome assembly GCF_001313825.1 of Dinoponera quadriceps. NCBI lineage: Eukaryota > Metazoa > Arthropoda > Insecta > Hymenoptera > Formicidae > Dinoponera > Dinoponera quadriceps. The sequence continues at coordinate 94,653 of NW_014556633.1, forward strand.
ATATATACCGAGGATATTAATCAGCTCTTCGGTAGTTCCCTTGCAAGTAATGCGGCACAAAACATTTCCAGAATTCCAAATAAATTTAATATAACGTGAATTATACAATATTATATGTAAATGTACTACAAGAGTTCCTCGTTAATTAACATCCTCGGCGAAAACAAACAACCGCGTTTGCGAGAAATAATACGATTAACCGGCTTCAAAGATTCCCTTGCAGCGGACGAGAAGCGCGGTTACAGGAATATTAATTACTTTGTGCCCTAATATTATCACAAAAAAATGAGTCAGCACTCTGTCCCGATCGAGGTTACTCTAACTGATCGCTCTCGGAATATATATCGTTACATACTGACCCAACTATTTTCGCGCGCGAGTCTTAATAATTACACGTACATTCTCTGGTCATATTACTACTCGGAGGTGATGATAGAAAAGTATACGGTTTATATATCATGCGCTTAAATTACAGTAAATGTCGCTTCACTGCCGTGTCGATCATACGCATTTTACACATGTAAGGTGTATCTTACTGAAAAGCGACAACTCTGTCGAAAAGAACGTCTCGATCCTTGTTAAAAAACAAATGAATCAGAAGCGCGCACGTTACAAGGCAGCATTAATAATTCTCATATTGAATTTTTTACAGCACGACATTGTCGAAGGAATCGTTACCTCTAACAATTTCGAAGAATTATTCGTGTCGATATATCACGTAGCGGAATTTCGAGTCCGTCATCCTGTTTCCTTCTCCTCTTTCCTCAAGCGAAAATTTACGTTATACGAGGGAGAATCTCTCTTGTAGAACGCGTTATTCTTTTTAAATACGGTTAATACGTTAAACAGGCGCCAAATACAGTAATGCCGTAGACAGACGTAGATAATAATATGTTACATTGAAATATTTAAGATTAGAAAACGCTATGTTTCCGCGCTCGATCGCCGATACGTCAGTGACCATCGCGCCATTTCATATTTGGTACAATATATATAAGACGAATCGTATTTATAAGATAAGACTTTCCTTGTTTTCGACATTGCTCGCGAGGCTTCTTCTTATTACAAGTGCAACCGCAAAAAAGCTGCGTTCGAATCCGTCTTGCTTCTTGCTCGCGAAGAAAGCTTATGTTCGCGGTTGTACGATCGAAACCATACACTCAGGCAGAAAGTGTGACGTTACGCTAATGCAATGTTGAATAATCGATGAATTAACGTCGATTTTAAATCCGAGCGCGAGGAACGTCCTAGAAAATTTATATCAAACATCCCTCAGTCTTGGACGGTGATATTTTTTTTCCTTCGTTCATGAATAATTCCGCGCGCACTGAGTTATGTTTTAAAGGCCGACGAAGCGCCTATAGAAGAGGAAAACCGACTGTCGCGGTGAGTAGCACGATATCAGTGTGTAACGTATAATTGCGGTGAACAATTCTGCCTTTAACCAATACATGCCTTAAAAAGTGAGACTACATTAAAAATAAAGATTAAAAGAGTCTCTTCGTTCCGAATTTCGCGTGTGTAGACAATCTTCACAAGGACTGAAGAAGATATTTTTACGCGCACTGGAATTAAGACCTTCCAATAAAGAAGTAACAGGATAATAAATGTGATCGTGAAATAACTGGGAAGTTTCGCAACTCTTGAGAATATTTTCATAAAACTGACTATACATGAAAAACGATTTAGGGAGGAAGAAAAGAACAAACGAATTCCAACAGATTTTCCGGTAGAAAAGAAATCTGTTGATTTGTACTAAAGGAAATTATTTTAATTATTAATGAGAAATTAAATCGCGTGTAAATTACTCAGCATTTCTTCCTCCTCAAATGTTCGTTGATGTATTGTGTGCGATTCGCTCTGACGGCGCGTCGAGTCACGACGCGTTTCTTAAAACACTCAGTATTTCTCGATACATGAAACCGCCGCGGACATATGACGATAGTATCACGATTCACGAAGAAGTCGCGTCGGAACTCGCGTTTGTGACAACTTTCATTGAAAGTATAGCAATCCTGTAGACGTATTGATGTGTGTGTGTGTATATATATATATATATATATACATATATATGAGGCACCGTTTTCATCATTATTATATACAACTGTACTCGCTAGACGAGGATGTATAT
>NW_014556633.1:96795-162216 GCF_001313825.1 Dinoponera quadriceps
AGACGAGGATGTATATATATATATATATATATATATATATATATATATATATGTATGTGTATCCTGTCGCGTGAAAAATAAGTGGTACGATTTTTTTACACGCTATGTCCTTCTTCCCTTGTTCTCTGTCCCTTTTTTTACGAAAGCTAAGAGAATTACCATCAGGACTAACTTTAGTGTCGCTACGTGCATCATCACACTTCTCTCGCGTTCTTGCCTCAACGTTCTTCAATCGCCGAGTGACGTAAATGCTTCGTGATGACGCTTTTATCGCGGGAGCACAAGAGGTCCGTTGTTGTTCGGAGAACTCACACTGTAAATATTGACTGTGCGCAACATTAATTCGTTCGTTCGTTGACATGTGGAGAGTTCACAGGCTACTACGGAGGCTTCCGTAGATCGCAACGAACCATTCCTCGGCTCGCCGCGCGATGACAAGAGGGCAATCTTACAGACAGGCACCTGTAGAGCACACGCCCGCGTCGTGCCCGTGACTCCACGGGCTACACCGCGCAGCCTTTGCGCGTGCCGTACAGCACCTTCAGCTCCGGTATGATGATCTTCTTGATGAGCGCGTTCGTCTTGGCGGTGAGCAGGTCGCGGTGCGGATCCTTCTTGAAGATCTTGATGCCCGGCCGGTGCACCAGAAACGCGTTGTCCAGGATGAGGAAGTCATAGTCGAGAACGCAGAGCGCGTAACCCTGTGAGATCAAAAAAATCACTAGAATATATAAATACATAATTTTATATAAAATATAAATTATATCTTATTCTCAGAAGATACATCAGGAGACGCATTGCGGAAATCATCGGAAAAAAAGTGTTGCAACCGCCCTGTGACTGATCGCACAGTCAGATGATACAGTCGTGGACAGAAAGTTTTTTTTTTCCGTATAAGTATCGGAATATAGGAGAATATATTTCGTAGTCATCCTCGGAAGGTACATTTTGGATACGAAACGCATTGTGAAACAAGTGTAAAAAAAAAGTGTCGCAACTTTTCTGTCTACAGTGGGATTAATATACAGTCCACGGCGTCATGTGCCCAGATAGTTAAAACAATTATTTTCAAGAAACAAGACAACATTATGTTGAATTCTAACAACGGCAAGTTGGTGGCAACATGTTAATACCGGAAAAGAGGTGAGAGACAATTGACGACAACTCTCGCCGTCAATCATAAAAATGTTTCATTAAAAAAAAAATAATATTTACCGCGTCGTTTTTAAGGCGTTGTCAATGATTTCTTATGAAATCTCAGTTACGCGCCACTCAATAGACCTCATTTATAATTGAAACGTTCGGGAATCCGGATTGTAAATCAATCGTATCATACCATCTGACTGATGTTCCGTATTGTCCGGGCACACTTATCTCAATTGGCTAAGCTCACCTGCGTCATTTTATCGCTCTTCCCCTCCCAACTGAGTCTCTCGTCGTAAAGAGGATCGTTATTGGTCCCGATGAAGATCGGCTCCCAGTGTACGAAGCTACCGGTTCTCTTGCCGATGTGGAACACGTGCAGACCCTCCGTCTCGGTCGCTTCCTGCCACTCCTTGCTCTTCGGCACGTTGTGGCAGCCGGAGCACAGTTTCTTGTGGAATGGTATGGCGGTGCCCGCCTTCAGCATCTGCACCTGCGAATTCAGAGAGGACCTCAGAACACGAATGCTTCCGTTCCCGGGCATGCAACTCGTGACGACTTGTGTGTATCGGCGGAAAGTGGTAATAACCGGCAATGGACGCACAATCGCTCTTTGTTCAGAATTGGCGTGACTGAATGTGACAAAAGGTGCGTTGTGCGACGGACAATAGCGATGCTAATTCCGCGTATCAAGGTCAAAGGAAGTGCCATTGATCCCTGCTCTCTTTCGCTTAATCGCCAGCACACGTACCAGGTGAGTTTTGTTGTTGGGCGGCAGGCTCTTGCCGTCCACCTCGAAAATGGGCAGCACGAAGACCTTGGGATTCGGCTTGTAGAGAGCCGGCTGATCCCTCCTGCGAATCATCTCCAGGAACTTGGCGGGCAGATTCGGACTGGGGTACAGCTCGATGTCGCTGGGGAACACGTAGAGGGTGGGCGCGGATTCCCGCGCCACGTTGCGACCCACGTTCACAGGGTACAGCAACTTCTTGTCGTTCTTGTACATCTTCGAGAGGCTGACGTTCACCCATGGCGGTCCGAGCGAGCAGTTGTACGTGTCGGAGACGATCTGCTCTGACGGCGGCACCTGCGACAGGATTGCGAGCGATCCATTAAGGAGGAAAGAGACTGCGCAACCCGAACGAAGAAACATTTATGATATGATCCACCGGGTAAACTCAAAATAAATGTTCTGGAAAATTTTTGGAGGCCCCAAAAGAATACTCGGATTTCATGAATTTCCAAATGTTTGCAAAACAAGAAAAGAGGAGAAACCGACGTTCGCGGAAAAAGACGACGCGCGGTTTCCGCTCTGCAGCGTTGCGAAGTCGGCCGCGGAAACCGGCGCGAAGTGTTCGTCAGGATACACAGCAAGGCGGTACGATCTAAATATCGTTCGCGTGCCAAGCAACGGGCTGCATATGCATAAGGTAGATTTACGCGCACGCATCGCTCGAGAAACAAATTACCGGGACGAAGAGTCCTCCCCTGCCGCAACGTAACGACGTTCGCGCGCGGATCTATCATTAATTCGTCGTATTCCCTGACAGGCGTGCAATTCATAAAATTTATGTGTCATCGACAAGTATGGCCGCATAGAAAATTCTCTAATCCGTTCCCCAAAATAATTGTGAACTCCAGTTGGGGAATTTTCTGCTCTCAAATTATTTCCTAAATTTCTATTTCTCTCGGGAATAACTGAACGATCGGAATCCTCTTGGGACAGTTCCGGTAATAAGTGGATACCGATCATATAACTTTTCTCTCAGAGCAAAAAGTGAAATGTTTTCGCTTACATTTTTCGAGTTCACGCTAGAAGAGAAGATTTATGATCCTCTGGGTGTTCTCTAGCCTGAGTTCGTGGAAATTTCCTAATTTGTTTCATACTTCTGCCAAAATAACGTAAGATCGGAATCTATGCTGTATCTAAGGAAATGTGGGAAAATTTCTATACGGAAAGTAATATTTCTCTCGCGGGGGGATACGTTAGATTCACACAGGAAACGACTACGGGGGTGGTTAATGGGAAGGGCAGATTGAACTCGAGAGACAGTGGATGACACCCGGATCGTTCCACTCACCGCTTTTGGCACGTGTTTGCTGCTGAAGAAGACGTGGAAGGTTACCAGCTGCGAGACCAAGGGGCTACCGCAGTTTCTCGAGTACCTGATGGCGTCGAGGGTCGCCGGGAAGTCGGTGCCGGGCGCGTGCATGGCGATCGATATCGGCGCCCGCCAGCGCTCCAGCAGCGGCTCCAGATTGTCCAGGAACGTGTAGTCGGCGTGCGTGGTGTACGTCACGCTCTCCCAGCATCTCACCGCCATGCTCATCGGCACGTAATTATAGAGCACCCAGTAGTCGCCCCGCTGCGCCCGCCTCGGCTCGGTCGACTTCTCGTTGCAGGAAATGGCCTCCTTCAGGCTCATCGCCACCGGCCGCGCGACCGTCGTGCCGTTCCTCACCTGAGACGACGAGAAAGCGCTCGTTCAAACGAGGAAATTATCGTCGGAGAGGACGTACGAATTCTTCTACACACGACGATCTCGTAGGATTCTACTTCGTATACGGCTATTGATCATGGTGACGTGAAAGGATAACGCGGCGATCGTCTCGTACGATAACGAAAATAACCGTCCGCTTTGGAGCTAACGATTCAACGCTCGAATGCACTTCGAAAGTCCCTCTGCGTGCAGCTTGTGTGTACGAACCATCTTTATTTCGTCTCTCCCTCTTTCTCGAGAAAGCGAGAAAGGGACCACCGTCGCTCTGATTCTGTCGAGAAAATTATATACTAGATTCTTTGAGGGATGTTGCGGCTCTTAGAAAGGAAACAACAGCTCTTCAATACCAATGTAAGCACATATAACACAAAATGCACAATATAAAATACCAATAAAAGAAACAACAATTAAAATTTAAGTGTTATCAATAAAAAAATACCAAAATTATCAAATACCAGTAAAAAACAATTGAAATACTTGAGCTTTAATTATTTTCTTACTGGTCTAAGTTAATACAATTCTAGTGCGTTACGAGCAAGTGTTTCCTCAATTATATAGGTTGTTACATGATATATTGATATTTAAGGAGCATGTTTCTAACGTAAATTGAAGCAGAAAATGTTGTATTAGCATAGATCGAATTAGAATCAGTTACCCATCTATAAGAGTTTAAAGTTTATAAATGTGATTTTTTTCCATTAGAAATGAAAAAATCAGAAAATAAAGATCATATAAATTGTTCGAATTTACGTGCTTCGGCATTAATACACGGTACAATCTAAAATAGGTTGAATGGTCGCGCGAAGAACATTATGTTTATTTCGTTCGCATGCGCCATTAATCGCACGTTGTATTAATTCAGCTCGAGCATTAACTTTCCAAAGAAAAAATTAGAGAGGCCATGAGAAGCAAAGCACGGGTAATCTAGTGCTATGTTAAATATTAATATTGTCGGTATAAATATTAATTGTGGGAGGATGAAATTGTCTATATGTATTGCGAACATACCGTTATATCGGCTAAACGAACGCAGGCAATATATTGTTTAAAATCCTCCGATAACCTCTCTACCCAATTGCTAAATACATGCAGCATAAGCAATTGTTAATTCTAATATCACGTAGCGACAAATTCACGATACGATATTTGAGTTAACAATCGCTTACTGATGTATTTAGCAATACAATTTCATCCTTCCAATTGGAAATGGATCAGCAGTCGCTTCTCTGATTCTTTCCTCGATACTACCAAAGAACTTTTGTACACCTGATGTTTTCTTTCCAATTTTCGATGTTTTCACGCGAGAGACATGTACCGTCTGATTATGCTCCGACTTGTCGAGAGCCTCGACCTTGGCCCCGTTGGGCGTCGTGGTGACGAGGAGCTTGCTCCTGAGGGGACCGGCGGCGCCGCTCGTCCTGGCATCCTTGACGGCGGATGCTGCCGACGAGGATGCGGCGCCCTTCTGAGTGCCATTTACGAGATCGATGGCGCCGTAGCTCTCCGGCTGGAGCGGCGCCGCCCAGTTGGTCGGCGGTTCCTCGATCCACGGTCCGGAGGAGCCGATGTTGGCGCACACGTACAGCAGCACGCACACATTCAGCACCACTGACAGGCGTAGCGCCCAGTTCCTGCGGGCAATGGCTAAGATGCTCATCCTACAGCCTCCTCTGGTTCCGCTCTGCGACTTGCGTGAAGAGACGATGGGTCGCCAACGAATGACCGCATCCACCCTGTCGCGGCAGTCCGCGATCAGGAGCTGTTCATGACTGCCGCCGCAGAGACAGCTGCGGAGCGGAACTGCAACGAGAAAAGGGGCAGGTTGATGTTAGGGTCACCTTCCGTTCTTCGTGTATCTCTCTCGTTTATCTTGCCGTGACGATCCAGTTTAACGACTCGACACCACTTTCCCCTTCTTCCTCGTCACGATCGATGACTTTTCTCATATCTAAATAAGATTGGATCATCTATCTTGATAAACAGATTGGTGAGAAAATAAACTTTTCTTAGATATAGATATAGAAAGAGATTTTAGTCTGACTGCAAATTTTTTTATAGATATAGGATAAATTTATGACTTTTTGTATTTGATATGTCGAGATATGTTTATTCGGCGCGCCGCCTTGAATTGGGTAACGGTAGTTCGATTCTCCTCACGATCCGATGTTTGGCAACATCGGCCGAGTGAAATCGAGAGGGAACAGAGAGAGCCATTAACCGCCGAAAATGACTAATAAGAAACGACCGTCCGTCTCGTTGGTCTTTTCGGTCTTACATCATCGAATTCGACGGCATCGCGACGAGGAGACCACCGACGAAAGTTGACACCGAGCGAGCGCGAGAGACTAACTTTTCGAGCCATATTCAGCGGGGAAACAATTTTAACAGTATTTCGTGCCGCGGGGAATAATCTATGGCATGCGATCTCTGCCGACCGCGATTATTTTAATCGCGAAATTAGGGAAGAGAATTATGATCAGCGCGACAGGATTTGGCGAAATCTTTTTTATCTCGTGAATCTTATACCTATTTCGCCCACAGCTTAAGAGGAACATATTATCGAGCTTATTATCGACTTAGAATATTTATATGGTTGTGTTGAATACGTAACGTTGCGACATTAGGGTTGGTCGGAAAATTCCAGTAGATTGGGAAACCATGGTAAAAAAACTCGGTTTGGAGATACCGTTTATAGTTGTAATATTTCGGAAAAAACCGACTTTTTTCTTATTTTCTAGGCGAATTTTTCTATCTTTAAGGTAGAAACCGAAAAAATCCACGAAAAATAAGAAAAATCAGGTTTTTTTTCAGAAACTTTAAAACTATATTATTGTAGAGCTTTTGCTAATATTTCACAACCAATATATTTCTGCTTATTGACGTTATCAACAGAACAAGTACAAACAGCGTGTGTCTTCCTCATTTTTCAAATTACTCGTGTTAACCGTCCACTTCATCGGTAAACGAAAAACGTATAATAATCACTTTAACATAGCTGCGTGGAAAAAAAGTATGAACATACGATTGTGTGCTTTTCATTTGTTTTTCACGTGCAAATTTTTGCGCACAGAATCATAGCTAGAACTATAAAGCGCCTCGTGAATTAGAATATCGATAAAAAATATTTACTTCATTGTTTTTAATACAAAGGAGCAATTTTTGCCGAATTTCCCGGTATTGCAACCGGCATGGAATTTTGCCAATCCTATGCAACACACACATACGATGAATCAACGATTGTTAGTACGAATGATTGGCAGTACGCCTTCAAAACGCACGATAAAATGCGAAATTGCTGGAAATTTGAAACATCGTGCGATAAATATGGGAGGTAGCATCAAGCAACAATATTAAAATTCAACAACTCACCGCGGAGGAACTGAACGCGAAGGAAACGCGATAACACGGTATCAATAGCGATAATACGACACACATGTAGATCGACCATCGACGATATATCGTCATCTAACATACACACGCTACACAAACATACTACGAGATACAGGGAGAGATAAAAAGAAATAACGATACGGAACTATCCGGCTGTTTCTCTAGAAAGGCGCGTCATATGTGTTTGAGCAGATTTCCAATCTTATCCGCAATAATATCCAGTTTGACGGCGTGGTAACTCACGCGCTCGTTAACGAGCGAGTGTTCGATAGGTATCGAGGTAGTTAGCGGAGCATCGCGAAACGAAGGAGGAACCCGGCAGTGAGGAATAAAAGTCCGCCGGCCAACTTGCCCTTTCATCGACGAAGCGACGGTTTTTAATTATGGATTTTGAAAGACCCGGTCATCCGTTCGATCGCTCGGCGAAACTCATCAACGACCGGGCGGCGTAAGGATTCTTTGATCGCTCGTGGAAACGCGAACGGCCGCTATTTTTAAAACGCGCAACAGCACGCAAGTTGTCGTATAATTATCTGAAAAAGCGAGGATCTCGTGATAACGGATTGTTATTACTTCGCGACTGTGGCTAAACTTTAACCAAGATGATGCGCACGGTTGGGATCGAGGTAACGGCCAGCGGGGGAATTTCTTTTCGTTACGCGTGCAACTTTAGACATACTGACTTATCAAGAGCCGCGGTCGATTGTTCCCATTAATGGATTGCGATATTTTTTTTTATAAAACCACGTGTGTGGAAAAATGTTGCAGTTTAATTGAATTCATTTTATTATTATTTCAACGCGAGGCCACTGGAGAATTAAATTAATCTTGACAAATAGAGCGATAAGCATTAATGCGACGATTACTATGTAGATTACTTTGCACGATATCCGAATGATGCGAGAGGAAGGATTGTAATTTGCAATCGTGAGCGAAAAGATAAACAACTTGTGCAATACTTCTGTTTAATCGATTCGTTCTCGCATATAATTACGCGCGGCTATTATGTTAAGTTATTAAGAATAACGGAAAACTACAAACTCATTACAGACAATATCGAAATTATTGTTATCAAAACACATTATCAATCGAAAAAAGAGATGAGAAAAAACAGCCGAGAGAAACAATTACCCAGATGCAAGGTCAATCTTCCGAATCAAAAGATGGACGCTGATTGTTTATTTCACTTTCGATTAAAATAGCGCGCATATTCATTTGTTTACGATGAACGGAATTGCCTGGCTAATGTTTGTTCACCGTATGAATAATAAATCCGCGTAATAAATTCTATCGACAGTTGTACAATAAGCCGAGCTCATCGGCTGAGATTGAATGGGAATTACGATCTGGACTAACAAACGTCCCGATGTGACACTTCGCAATATCAGAATTTTATTGCATAGGGTGATATTTTTCTTCCTTATTTTATGAGTTATTTCGTTTCACTCAGGTACAAATAAATACGTTTGTAACAGTTCGCACGGGCTCGACTGTAATTAACATGCGGCTTTTCAACACAATGGCATCCGTAATCGCCACGCAACGGTGTTAACATCCGATCGATCGAAGGATATGCAGTTGCGATCAATTTATTCGATTAAGCCACAAATACCCTTCGACCAGCAGATAGCACGTATTTATTTTTTCCAAACACTCACAGAGAGGAAGAGAAAAGCCATTGAACTACCTGATAGCATGAGTGATTGTTGATAACGGCGAATACAGATTCATTATGAAATATTCAGTTGAAAAATAAATCCAGAAATAAAAAAGGAAAACGCAAGTCACGTGATATATATTTACGTTAATTACGTTAATTACGTGGAATAACATGTTTCGTGCACGTACGGAAGAAAAAAAATTAACTCTCACAGATAAAAATTAGCTGTCCGTATAATATAAGTGAAATTTGATTTAATTAAATTTTTTGTTTCTGTATCTAAGTTTTAGCTTCTACAGTTAAAAACTAGGACTGACTAAAAAATCACACAGCTAAAAACTAAATTTTAGTTGTATTATACACGGATAGCCAATTCCTTTTTTCCGTGCGCGAGGCAGACATGTCGATCTAGTCCTTCGGTCCAAAAGTCGGCAGGAAAAGCGGCCACCTATTATTCCTTTCTGCAGGAATTCACACATACATGACGATTCCACCTGCCTTATCGGGCCACGATCGAGATCTTGAAGGCCCACGCGCATCCGTTCGCTCTCTTCCTGTCTTCTTCCTCCAGGAAGTAGGCGTGGATGACCGAAATTGATAGCAGCTCGACTAGTCGAAACAGCTCGTTAATTATCGCACGTTCAATGGCCGTGAAACTCAATTTTCGTCAAAATTAGATTGTGAAATAGTAATTCCGTCTACGCTGAAAATCGCATTGTACCGTAAAACATTCAGAAGGACTCCTCCTTGTAAAGCATACCGATGCGAGATTCAAATAACTTTTCGTGCTGTTGGTTTTCATTCAATAAGCAGTTTTCCGAGAATCGTCGATAACGATTGCGATCACAAATTTATCAAATTTCCTTGCGAAACAAGTTGCGTTAGAAAAATTCGCAGTCGTAGAGGCGTTTAAATTGATATTCCATCGTGTGAGCGCGTTTCGTCGAGGATGCGTCGTTTTAGAGAGAGAATATTTCGCGATCCAGTGCATCGCCGGACGAAGTTAAACCTTTGTGCAACGTCGGCTATAGCACCGGAAGCTTACCAGCGTCGCATAAATGGCGAGCTTAAAGGGGTTAAAACAACGAGGTTTCAAGGAAAAAGTGTCCGGCTTTTCACGATTGTGAGTCAGCTGTGTGTCCGCCAGCATCGCGCGTTTATCATTCAGCGAACGTATACGACGAAATTGTCGAAAGAACCGCGATTATCCGAATTAATTGAGTGATACGACAATGGAACGGGTAATCGGACGAGTGCGTTTCAACGCGGCAAGTGGGATTCCCCGTGAAGTACATTCGTATATGAATAAAAATGACACGAAACATGCAAATTGGAATTCAACATCGCGCATAACTACGCATCGGCTATGTAAAATTAAAAGATCTAAATTAACATGAAACACACGATAGAGTGGGAAATTAATATTGATGATAAAGTTAAATTCTACATCGATTTGATATTTAATATTATTCGATATGAAATATTTTAACATATAATATCAGATTTAATTAAACTATATAAAAAGGCACGAGGAAATTTCTTTTTTCCTTCGATTTATAGTTTCATCTCTCTCCACTGTTGTAATATTATATTTCCTTGTAAAAAAAGAAAAAAGGACGATCTTATGGAGAAATGTGAACCTAGCGCGCCAATGGCGGTTCCTCGTCAAATTTTTTACGAAACGTTTCGGGACCTAGTCAATTTAGATTTCCACCGGCCATGGAAGCGAGGCATGTATCAATGAGCACTCTTACGTTTCGTTGATGCACCGACGAAACGATAAGCTAACGCGAAACGTAAATCGATGAGCGAGTTTGTTTTCTGTAACAGCATGGCACTGTTCGGATTCTAAGTGTTATTCGTCACATTCGGTCGAACGGTGCTTACTCGATTCGGCGTGTTCTAATGAATGAATTTTAATGACTGGCTAGCTTCAATAAATCATATGATTGCGATAGTAATAAAAACGCGGAGGAACGTCATAGCTCAGCATTGTGTTGCGTTGTCGACGATATTGCGTCTACTGCGACACGCATAATCGCAATTTGCATTCATATAAATAGAAATAGTATCGCTAACGAGATAAGAACGATAGTTTATGGAGTGTTTCCATTATCGCACTACGAAATTTTAACGATTACGTCGTCACAGAGATCCAATTACGGTCTTACAATGTTACGTTTTGCTTTCACGTTACACAGTCCAATGGAAAAACTGAATAATGAGGTCCCGGTGGAAATCTTAAAACGCTCCAACGTGCAAAAACAGTCCGCTATACGTGCGCGTATGCGAAAATAAGAATTTTCGGCGGACGAGATGAAAATGAAAGAAAAAAAAAAAAGGGAGAAATAGAAATTCAATTTATCAGTCGCGACAGTGATCAATCCAGTCTTCAACGGGGATCGTCAATCTCGACGAATGAAATTGGTGTAACACAACGAGATCGACGTGGTCGACACGCGAGACTCATAATGCGACGATTTTATTGGCGTACGCAACACTCGCCGCCGAAAATGTCTTCGACTTCCTGACGCGCCCAGCACGATCCATCGACTGGTTGATCGATCGATCGATCATTCGACCGGCGCGAATAACAAGCCCGTAAAAGTCAATCCGCCATTGTGGGTCGTACGGAAAACGTGAAGCGATTGCATTCGCTCTTATTTGCTTCGGAAAATTTATGAACGCTCATAGGCAAATACGCCGCTCTGTGTTCCGCACTGATCGTACGTATTTAACTGGCTAAATGCAGCCGTTCGAACCTAAACGCTGATATGTCTTATCGTCTCGTATATATGTAAAAACATAACGTTATCGCTGAAATCAATTTGGATCGAGAGAAATCGAGAAGAATGTTCTAGCTTTCGAGGAGGACGAGAGAGAGACAACTTCTGCCAAGAAACACCACTGTGCGTGACGTCGCCTATTCTCCCTATCCTTTTTCCGTACAATAATGTAATTTTCCATATTATAAAAATTTTCTTCGATTAATAAATTAAATGATAAATTATCTTTTCATTTCGTTTTTCACACAGTAAAAAATACTTTGCACTTCTGTTAAAATCGATTTTGTTAAAATGTTTGCATTAAATTCTTAACCTTGCGTTAATTTAATATATTGCGTGTTTAAGCATAGTTCTCAAATAAAATATTGATTGAATTAATAGCACACAATTAAGAAGATTAAGAAAAATCATTGACTACATTCTAAGAATAATGCGATGAAAAAGAAGTGATCATTTTCTTTTTCACTATGGATTTCACTATGTTATATTTGACATTATAAATTTCAATTTAACAAACAGCTTGCTTCGAAATAATATCAAAATGTTATATTTTTTGTGTTAATTTTTGACATAATATTCGCATCACTTTTTAACTTCGTTCACTTTGTGTTAAATTAATACAACAATTTTCGCGGACAGCTTGAGACACGTGAAATATGTATTAAATTTGACACAAAATTTTTTATTGTGCAATATTTAAGCAGTATCAATAGAGCCGTTTATTAACATATTAAAATTAATTTTTTTATTCTTTTCTTATAACACTCAATTATCCTTAATCAATATATTAGTTATTGTAAAATCATTCCCCCGTTCACTTATCGAGGTAATTCCGAACTTTTCGTCCTCATAGAGGACAGTCATAAACGCTTCTCTCTTTCTCTCTCTCGATTGTTTGTCACGCGTTTGTTCGATAATCGAGCCAATGAATCAACAGTTGCATCGATATTCTTACTCCCTCGGCTTTGCTTATTGATGCGGTGAGAGTTCGTCGACCGGGATCTCCCGTGTCGCGGGGACTCGAATCGCGAGCGATCGACGAAGAAACGCCACTGCCGCCACTGGGTGTCATCATCGATCGCCTCGCAATTTGCGATGTAACGTTGCATTTTCGTCGGCCGATCGTACGGTCCGATGAACCCCCGGCGTTATCCTGGGCAATTATTCCGGCGCGTCGTAAATCTTCGGCAATTAATTAATGTGTTTATTGCGCCGGTCGATGGGAATGGATTAATTGGCATTTCTCGATTCCAGGCAATAATTCAATTTAACATGCGTCCGAAACTAGCGCTTAGTTAATGTTCGCAGGAACGAGTGTTTTATTTTCGATCGTTATTCTTTCGCTTGCTCGTGTAATAATTGCGCGAATGTCAGCACGACAATAACCTCGCAGGCCGGCACAATAACCTTAACACGAGAATTATACTATATTTCAGAGCTTCGCATACATTATGCGCTCTCCAGGAGCCTGCGCGTACACCGCGATCGGTGACTCCTGAGCGAGTTCATTTATTTTTTCGCACCTGTGTCTCTATCGCGAGAACACGCGCACGCCTGTAAGACAAAAAGTGACATCGCGCGCAACGAAAGAATCGAGCGTCTTCACTTACGTCTCGCGACAGTCTGGCTAAATAATTTATCGTCATGGTCTCATTGTGTGCACGCGATACGCGGCGATCGATGCAGAGCTCGCAATCGAAAAACTGAATGGAGGAAACGAAGAGCTCGCGTATGATAATGCTTGCCGACCGAAAGGTGTTCGCAGTAGTTTATTCGCATTAATACATGACGCTTCCTATGTTTAATGACAATAATTATGTATGCGCAATAGTAGATACACGAAATATATATAATTTAATATATAGAGAAAACAGTGCTGGAATCAAGTAATTGCGGCCTCAGCTTTTTAAATCAAGCAATATTTTTATCAATTTAAATATATTTGAATAACTTGGAATAAATATTTGTTTGCATGCAGTAATATCTTAATTTATAAATGAATCTAAGTATAAATAAAATGGTTATAAATATGTGAGAGTATTTACTAGAATTATGTAATACCTCTTCATTAAAGAAATCGAATGATTTTAAGCTTGGATTTTTCTGCCCAGTAAATATTTGCTAAGGAGATATTCTCAATATCATGAATTTAATACCTGCCGCAATTGTTTTAGCGCATACTATTTACTTGAATCTTTTTTTCTGTATATTTCTACTTCTAATAAATATTTGCCGAGGAATACTATGGCTTGAACGATAGCACTTCCGTAACAATAAATCTTGAGTATTCCTTATTTCTCCGTCAAAATAATTACACGGTAATCACCGTGCATTCGATAATCATACTCGATGCAGACTCTCGGAACGACCGAGGAATCATTACGCTTTCCAATTAGAGTCAGCGATCGGCCGATGTCTGCGCAATAACCAGCACGCGGCGCTAATTTTCTCCGGATACGACGCGATCTTAAGAACGAACGGATAGGTCTTCCACGTGGGCCGTAATTGCTTTACGGTAGCAGGTAGAGGCGAGCCGTCGCGCTCACTTATCGCCGCGTGAGTCTTGCCGATATATACACGATAAACGCGGAAAGTCGCGCCTTGATCTCGATGTGCCACGTGTCTCTCGTGAAAAAAGTCGTGGCCTTTCATCATCCTTCGCGCCGCGTTTACGCGCGCGATCCTTTTGTAACGGAAAATGGAATTTCAGCGCGAACAACATTTTCCAATTTCCGCGGCAACCCGGGGAATTAATTTTCGCACGTTCTGAGCGACCAATTCCATCAAAATGCATCGCACACACGTGTGTGAATCGATTTCGGCAAAAATAAATTCCCGCGCTTCATCTTCCGCGACAAACGCTTGTGGAAAACTCACGAGGAAAAATCGTATCGCCGCACAGTTTTGCGTCCGAACATTCGATAGAGGCCGGATCGAATTCACGAACGGAAATCGCAACAGCCGCCGCGCGGATTTATAGGCGCGATATACCGCGCGCCATACAAACCGAGCGATCAACGTTAATGGCCAAACAACGACGCACGTGTACACACCGGCGTGAGCGAACGCGTGCCGATCACCGGAAGAATCTGGCCATCTTCATATTCTAGGTTCAAAAGCTCGGAAAAAATCCGGGGTTATCTTCGGTTTCTTTCCATGAAAAATGCTTTTCCCATTTTTCCCCAAGTTTTTCTTTCCGCGGAAAAATAGAAGAGAAGCAGTTTCTTTTTTAATTATTCTTCTTACTGATTGATCTAGTTCCTTTTGACTAAAAATGGCGGAACTGAAGATTGTCAGATGAAGGAACTCTATTTGTAACTGTTATTCTAAGATGTGGAAAATATAAATAATAATAAAATAATATAAAGATAATAGTAATAATATTAAAAAATCATTAATTTTTAAGAAATTAAAAAATTTATTTTTTTATAATTAGTACTATATATATATATATATAATGAGATAAATTATATATTATATATAATCAGATAAATAGCATTTATATCTTTAGAAAATGTGCTCGAGGTATATTGTAAACACTCTTCATAGACATTCCAGTAACAAACCAGACGCAATTTTTGATAATGGAAAATCGAAGATGGTCAGACTCTTATTTGAGAGACTTTACAAGAACCGGAGAACCATTCGTTGCGAGTGCATGCTCGGCATTCGCAAACTTCTCCGCGTGATCACGAGCACGCCTCGTGATCGCGTCCGGGTGTATCGAGATCGATCGTTCGACTTTCGTGCTGGTAATGAGGCCCGCAACGAATCGAGACAAATCATACGTACTCGCGTGAGCTCTACGTTCGATCATTGACACGTCGAGAGCATTCAATAGGCTAGTCGGTCTTCTGAAAAAAAAAAAAAAAAAAAAAAANTCTCTCTCTCTCTCTCTCCCTCTCTCTCTCTTGTTTCTCACCAGCGAGGAGCATCGAAATATTTTTATTTCAACAGCGACATCAATTTGACATTGACAAAGTATTCCAAATTAATTTCTAATAATAAGAAGAGATTCCACAAAGCGAAACTCGCCGAGTGAATATCTCCGTAAATATCGCCGAGAGAATTCGGCGGAGCCGGAAAATTCGCTCCGGGGAATCTAGAGAATTCCAGGTCGAGTTCGACGGAACGAAAGGAATAATTTCCGCTCGGGGCGATTTTCTAAGCGCTCCCGAAGCACGGAGGGACCGTGCAAACAAACGGTCGGCCGGTCACGATCGATCGATCGATCGATCGATTTGTCATCGCGTTGTACGGCGCGTAAGAACGCCTCGCGCAAGTAAGTAGAAGTATTGTCGTTTGCGCACATGTGCAAGCGCGGCTTCTATATTTAGGAATCGCTTCAAGGTAATCCGCTTTTCCGCCTCTTGATCTGATATAATAATCCGATCTTTTTATGACGTTTCTTACGCCGGGTGTTCGCTCGCGCTTACCAGTAGTTGAGTCGCGCTCACCTTCATCATGACGCGGATCTCGAGCCGCGTGAAAAAAAAAGAAAACGTAAAGTATCACGGAGGGGATTGATTTTTCACTTTTCCTCCCGCTCGTCGAAATCTTCGACACATGAGAAAGATAAATTGAAATTTTCGAAGTAAATTTTCTTGCTTGACACTTTCTTCGACACTTATTAGTTAGAAAAAAATTTGACTGTGTAATGACGGAATACATATTTTTGTGAAATACACCAAAGTTTTCTTATCAATTGGTTTATTTGTTAAGAAGAAAATATTATTTTAAATAAACATTTGTTATTGCGAAATAAATATTTCACTGAAATAAATGTTCAAGTCTCTTTTTCTCAGTATGCGACTCGTGTTGACTGACGCGAAAGGAAGCATCATAGCAGATATAATTAACGTTTATATGATAATAATTGTAATAGAGGGGTAAGATCAGGCAAACACGACATGCAAAGAATAATAAATACAACTAAGAAGCGCGCGTAACTTAGCCATATTAAAAACGATAACGCGACAGGTAAACGATGTCACCCCTCGGATCGCGCGAGCTTCTTTTTTTCCGCCAGCTTTCATCGTTCGCGCATTACACGGCGATCGGTCGTCGAAATTCTAGCGAGAGCACGAGCGTAATGCATCCCACGGAAATGATGCGCGTAGATCAACGCCAAGTGACATAATAGTATCGCTAATGAGCTGCACGCTCGCGGTCTTGTTCCTCCATTTCAAAATTACGACGATAAATCACGCGGCGTGTCGTATTCCCCTACTATTCTCCCGGTATATGCACGCACATGGATTCACTAATTACAACGGCAGTCCCTAGGCTTGCGTCTAGGCTGGTCGCGAGAGTCGGTAATCGGTCTCAGCAATAAAACGATCTATTGTGTGCGATCGCGTAAACGCAATTTTGCTCGACGGAGCCCCGGTTACGCCCCTTTAATTAAAAAATGTAGGGCGCGCGCGTACACGATAGTTAACTCCCTCTTAATCACGGGATTGACGGTGCACACGTGTCACGCACGCTATTTGTAAGGAGCGCGCCCCTGTTTGTACTCGCGCGACGTCACTTAGCCGGGCTAAAAATACGGGTGAAAAGAGGAAGAGAGTCCTTTTCACTTCCGGAAAATCGTCACACACGAAATCGAACGATCAGACTTTGGAAACTCGTCTCGACCGGCGTCGTTTTCCTCGTACGCGAGAAATTAGCTTGGAAATCACGCCCGATGAGCGCGACGTACGGGAAAGTAATAATCGCGGCTGAAAACCGGTTGGATGGAGGAAAGTTTGCCGCGACAACCTTGAGGTCTCGAACGTCGTCTTGGCCGTCGTCATTGTCGTCGTTATGGTAGGTCTAGACGTTCTGCCCACGACGGGGGGAGATTGTTGCAAGTTCACGGTTCTACAATTCGCGGCGACTGTCCGTTACGCGGAGAGACAATTACGGTACAGTATCGATACCATTAAGCACCCTCGTGATACCTTCTACCACCTACTGATAGATCTCCCCCTGCGTGATTTTCCGCGTAGGAGAGAGAACGGGAGAGCGTTTTTTTCTTCCGATCACTTCGCGCGACGATTCCTATTTTTGTTCACGGGCTATGATAAAATTATGAACGCGTTTGTACAGTTCGTTAGTATCCCGTAAGTGTTAATCGAATGTACAGTCAGTCACAGGACGGAGGTTGCAACAGCTTTTTTCTTACATACTTCGGAACACAATAAAAAATACGACGAAGCGAACCTATGATTCGCAATAAATGGTTGTCAAAATTTAATATATGTACAAATGACATGTAATTTTGACAGCTGTCTATCTACTGCGCATGTTCGTAAATCATAGGTTCACTTCGTCGTATTTTTTATCGTGTTCCGAAGTATGTAAGAAAAAAGCTGTTGCAACCTGCGTCCTGTGACTGACTGTATGTGTTTTATTTTTGGGTAATGAAGCCTTGTTGAAGATGAAAAATTAAAATTTATATGCATAGATGCAAATACAGTTTCAAAGGTTTGGAAAAAAATTCAGTTTTTCTCAATTTTTCCACGGTTTTTTCAATTTCTTTCCGAATGAAAAAATTGAAGAAAAAACCGGATTTTCCCATTTTCCCACGGATTTTTTTCGGTTTCTTTTCGAGCAAAAATTAAAAAAGCGATTTTTTAAACTATAGATAGCAGTTTTTCTGCTAAATCGTATTTTAAATTGAAAATGAGAAAAATCAGAATGTTTGTCAATATGTTTCTGATTTTTCTCGCAGTTTTGATATAATTCAATTCTTTTACATAATCAAAACAGTAAACCAAATATCCGTTTGGAGAAATTCCTGCAACGACTGACCAGATTTTGATGTAGGTGTTCTCTCTCGCGCGAACCTCCGAACCGGTTACGACTTCGAAACTACCTTCGCGTTATCCTAGTTCGTCCAAGCGAAGTTACCGTACCACTGAAATTAGGACTCTGACAGGATGGTTGCAGCAGACTCAAAGGCTTAAACAGTAACGTCCGTTCTTCCGACACGTGTGTATTCTCGCTAAATGCACACGTCATTCCCGTTGCTTTTAACGCCCGTCGTTATTAAAGATTAATATTATTACAGTATTACGTACTGTAATATTATTACAGTACGTATATTATTTTTCGTAATATAACACAGAGGATTGTTTCGTGAAACTGCATCCTACAAAGATGGTGAATAGGTTGTATCACGATTACATAAAGCAATAGAGGATGCGCAAATGCATCCACTCTCGAATCGGTATCGCAGTATCGTTGCACCTCTTTTTCAGGGAATTACGATATTCCAATCGGAAATGCGTTGTTTGCTCTGACAAAGGGTGTCATTGAAATTGTATTGACGATATTAACAAATAATAAAATATCGAGTACTGAGTAAAGGAAGAGGTTGCGAAGATAATTAGATACATCCAGATTAAATATCAAAAACAGATCGCATGGATAACTCTTTTGCGCTCAAGGACAGAGAGAAATATCTTGATCGGGAAATATTTCATGTTTTTTTTTTTTTTTTCGGGACAAATTACAACGTCAATAATAAATACGAACGATCCTTTTCAAGCATATACCAGCCTGTATGCGCCGTTAATTGAGATACTTGGTGTGTACTGCATTGCCGATAAATTGCGTATTTACACGTAAGCGTGCAAACCGTGCATTTCGGGGGAAATACATAACGCTTAATTTAATTCAAGCGGGCACGACGTATTACACGGCGCAAACGTTGCCGATATTACCGCGCAATACCCAATAATGGGCTCTAAAATCGCGGATTCAATTTCGAACGTAATTAGCGACGGGGATATGTACCGATAAATCGCCAGGATATATTTCCGCGGTCGGGGCGCGCGCGGCCGAGTTCACCTTAACACAAATTCTACGTCGCGCATCGCGACGTAGAATAATATTTCATCGCTGTTTTCCAAGTAACGTACCGTGAAATCCACGTCGGAAACCAGATTTCCCGCCGCCGCTTGTGCGCTTACCTCAACGCAAACTTAAATTATACCTCCCGAATTAATAGCGTTAGCAAAGAAAGAAAGCGCGATAGCTTAAGCCACCCATGTTGTATACGTCTCGTCCTCTGCTGCGTTTTAACGAAATTCTCAATTCTTTTTTTTTTGCCAAGGCGTTAACAAGGAATCTCGAGGAACGACGTGACCGTTATTTCGTTACTGAATGCTGCAGCAGCGAGAGTTACAGCGGCGGCTGAGAATCGTCGCGTCCCGGCGGACGGTCGCGAATAGGAATTGATTCGTCGCGAAAATGCAAATTCACAATAGTGTCGACAATAGTCGCGACACGGGAGGGACGAGAAACGTCACGGAAAGCCACAGCGACCGGCACAATTGTTCTTTGTTCTCCTGAAAAGAAAAAAAAAAGGAGCCCGTTCACCGTGACACGGTGCATTTTAGATACTTACGCTCCGACACGGCGTAATATACGCATTTTTATGCGGTCGCTTATCTTCCTTCGCGATTTGGTTCGGTTATCGCACAGATAACGAATTCTTCCACGTGTCGTTATCACACTGAAAAAATTGCTATGTTCGAGTAAATATTTGCTGAACAGTAATTTGGAGTAGCTTATTTTATTTGGATTAAGTATTACTTGAATGTAGCCCTTTTTTTCTTCCAGTGTGTCTACATTCAAGTAATATTTATTTGATCCAAATAAAATAAACTACTCCAACATTCCTTGGCAAATATTTATTTAAACGTAGCAATTTTCTCTTTCGGTGCATGAATTTATAGCGCCTTCAAATCGAAATGATACTTCACTCTTATCAGATTTTAAGAGAAAACTACAACGATATTGAGAACTAATCTTACGTACGGAGAGACATCGTCCCGGATGTAAATAATCAATTTATTTAATAGGTTTCCCTGTATCCTCGTTAAGTATTTTATGTTTACGGAAAAACAACACCTTTGTAATTTCAATTCAGACACTTTCGGGTGACACGATTTCCATATATTCGCTGATCGAAGAATCCGAATTTCATTTTTGCTTCTTTAACCCTTTGAGTACTGAATTATTTGAAGATTTTTACGCCCATGGGACGGATTTAATTTGTTGCTATATGGATTAATATGTAAAAGTAATACATTTTATGCCCAAGTAAGCAGATGACGAGTCTCACTCGTCAAATGTACCCAAAGGGTTAATGGTATTCGTCTTGATATCGCGTAGCGAAGCTGTTATCTTTCAGCTTCATATTCCATTTTTCATACACTCTTGAAAATTGACTACTGTCATACTGTCAAACAGGTAAGTTAAACTGCCGGAGGCATCAAATTTACATACAGTGCGCTCAACTCGAAATTACTTGAGTCGAAAATGCGACATGTTATCGACGCTATGTGTAAAATACGAATTGGAAAAAAAAAGCGACTGGATGCACAGAAATGCTTATTATTACATAATTTTGCATGTTATCTACCGTGTTTGTGCAAACGGAATCTTATAAGAAACGCGTATCAGTTCCTGATAATCGCAAATTCATTGAATTCCCCGGCGATTAGCATACGAATGAAGAGGTCATGAAGAGAAGAGGTCATGAAGAAAAGAGGTCATGAAGAGAAAACGCGCAATTTTTTCGTCAAAGCGATGCGCATTTTTTTCTTCTTTTCTTTCTTCCTTTCTCTTCTTTTCACGCAAACTCGTAGCGACGGGTTATGTGGTCATCTATTGGCATGCATATTATTTCCACGAATGTCTTAGGCCAAGGCGCTAGTAAAATAATGCAAATTTGTACGTTTGCCCGTCTATTTGTTCTCGAGTGTAATATATACTTGCAGATCGATTCTTAATAAGAATGCGACACTGGTTATATTCCATACCTGGTGTTTTGTGAGTCATGTACTAAGTGTCCGATGGACAGATTGTCAAATTTTCTGGGATGTTCAAAGAAAAAAAATCTATATTGATTAGATACAACTGTCACATACGTGACAGTGACATACGTGTGTGCTAGTCATTATTTATCCATTTTAGCTAATTTCTCGTATCTAGGTAACTTTCGCTATGAGTGCAAGACTATGTTTTTGAGTGCATCTAGGTCCAGCAAAGACCATTACAGACTTAGGACATGTTCCGATTAACTTCTTCTCGGGAGCTTTCGCTTGCAACAGGCAAAAGTAACTCGCGGAAACTGTTATCTCTGTCCGAACGCCGTTAATTACGTCGCAGCTAATAATGTGTAAAGAAAAAAAGATTAAATATAACATTTATCTAAAAATCATAAATAATTTTACCTACACTTCTCCTATTATCGCAGATTGATCTCCCAATGTATTTTGTTATGGTGGAATTATCGATTGCGGCGCCGTTGTGTCCTTACGGTGTACGTACGTACCCTCTCGCGCTAAGAGGCACTTTGACCGGTCGCTCACCCCTACCCACCCCTCGTAAATACGTTCATACTATCGTGTAAATTAGCACCTGCGTAACAAAAGGGAAACCGCCGCCCGTGAAACTCGATCCTCGGGAGGAGAATACAACACTCGCCGACGAACGAACGAACGAACGAGTAAACCAAGTATTTCAGAATTTAGCGATGCTTCCTGGACAACCTTAACGATACTTTAACTTTCTCGCCGCTCGAAACGGAAAACTGAATGCCCGTAGAGTTAATGAAAATATCGAGAAGCGATCGAGAGAAGGAAGTAAAATTAGCACGTGGGATCAACAGGCGAAAAAAGATTTCGCTTGAGAAAATTTCCCCGCAAACTTTATTCCTCTTCGGTCAACATTGCGTCACGTTTCATTCTTGCCACCACAAAAATGCACCATCTCCACCCTTTATATCTCCCGGAATATGTAATGCACTTTTTTTATGAACCGAAATTGTTTTTTTTCTCCATTGGTATCGCGCGTGAATTTCGTGACGATCTCGCGCGCGAAAACGTGATTTTTCAAGGTAGAGAAGGATTTTCACGACGTGAGTCAGTCTAGTGTCGCCTCGAAGATACGATATGCAGATTCGATCTCCTCGGGAAGCGCTCGTCTCGAGAATGCGGCCGAGCACTTTCACGTTTTATCGCCGGCGTCTCGCGATCCCGGAATAACGTACACGATAGTTACGCGGACTTTCGGATTTCTCGAACGGCGACGGGAACGCCCAGAACGGTAACTACTAACCTGTGACACGCGCGCTTGTAGTAAACAATTTACATCACTGAACGATCTCGAACGGAGGATCGTTTTATGAGCGACAACCTTTCGCAACGTTTTACATGGAGAAAGTATTTTAGTAAAAGTTACCACAAAATCTTGTAATATTGGATCACACTGCACTGAAAAAAAAAATTCCAAGTAAATATTTGCTAAGGAGTATTATAAAGCAGTTTACTTTATTTGAATCAAGTAAATATCACTTGAATGTAGGACCCTGAAAGGAAAAAAGTGCTGTATTCGAGTAATATTTAATTGATCCAAGTAAAATAAACTACTCCAATATTCCTTATCAAATATTGAGCGTAGCCATTTTTTTTCAGTGCGGAATTATGAGTGAAATTATTATGTGTTGTGTAATCTTTAGTCATGTATACAATGAAGTACATCCCTAAATATCACAACATGCTCATAATTACAATTCCGGTATGGGTCCAACATCGTAAAATTTTGTGATAATTTTTACCATAATATTATCTCCGTATAGCTCGAGAGAAAATCTACCGACACACGTCGGCCGATCTAGCTGAATAGCGCGAAGATTCTCCCCCGCTGCGGTCGCTCCGATTTTACTTTCGACTAGTGACAGACGGTCACCGGGACGGACGAAAGTTGCACGACTTTCCCGACGCGAATGCTAAACCGCACCGAGACGTCGTTTTCGCACTTTTAGAAACTAGCCACATACTTGTGCACAAAGGAAGGATGCTTTTAGAAATACAAAATGACAAAGAAGTCATTATTTCTTAGTCAGCGTCAGAATGTTGGTTCGACAGTATTTCAACCACGTACTTAAAATTGCAGTTATATGTTGAAAGTTACATGCATATGAAAAATTAGCACGAAATAGTCGGATTTGGCGCTAGGAAACGATGAGAACGCGGAATGCATCGAACGGTAATTAAGCGTTTAAAAGTTCACTTCCAGACGAATAACGAAAGGAACATATATCTGCAGTATGTACTATCATCTTACACGTAATAATAAAACGCTTCCGTCTTCGATCGTTCGTGGGAACATTGCGATATTATAGAAGATTGCAGCTATACTTAAACGTCCGATCGGATAATTAAGACGGATTATTCGACACAGACTGAGCACAAAAGAACCACCGAGTCATTAGCGACGAATCGTGATGCAACAACACCAGCCTCGATCATCCTCGATCGATCGTGGTGTAATCCTTGCGTCACGATTTGGCGTACCGAACGATGATTTTGCACTCTTAAATTGTGCACTCTCGCCTAATATTATCTATTTCCCCGAGTCGAAATTTCACACATGTTCTATCCATTTAATTCTATATTAAATCTGCAAAGATCCTCAATTGTGCTTCCTTCGGTGCTACAAATGGAAAGTTATTTCCATTTTCTCCACTTAAGGACTTAATGATAGCATTAATGACTTTAAGATTCCCCTCCGAGAAGGGAAAAAATTCCCCTTGTAGCATGAAAAAAAGCATTATTAGTGCTCCTTCGATATTACTTGAAGGAGCTACTTAATGTAGGACTAATACGTCGATTCCTACAAGTTTATAATTATCGCGGCGAAATGTACAAATGTACACGACAGATATTCAATTAACGAATAAAGTGCGCGTGTAAATTGAAAAGACCCCGAGCTAACTCGTCTCGTCCGGTGAGGAGGCATTTCTGAGTTAACTCATTCTCACCAATTAACGAGTCGATCCGCTTGTCTCTCGGAATCCCCTCGATCGAGCCTCCATTCGCCTTCTCCGCCACGCGCGTAATAACAACGTCCCTGAAGAAGTGGATTAGCGTGCGTGAAACTTCCAGCCGACCGGGAGAGCTTTCACCTTATGATCGTCCTCGCGCTCGCTCTCGCCAAGGTCGTCCCGAGGATGTCGCGCGACCTCTGCGTCATCGTGGATGGAATATGCATGCGGTACCACATAAGTGCACCTCGGCCGACGGATAAATATTTAAGTCTCGAGACTAGGGGCGACGCGCTATACGTCCTCCTCTACTTACCTTGCGTCGACGAAATAACGCGTTGAAATTGATGGACGTTTCAGTCGGGGATATTAAACGACGGGCATACGAGGAAATAATAAATTAATTCATAGCGACACGAGCGCAGGAAGTAATCACTTTTCGTTTCTTTCCACATTTATCTTCGTATAAAATGGTTTGTTACAGTCGAACATAATCCAATATTCGACTAACAGCTCACTGCTTCTATCGCAAAGGAAATAAATAAATTCGCGTCACTTCTGTGTGTCACGATATGATTAGATAGCAATTTCACTGCAACAACTTAATATAGTCGTAAGCTGGCCGAATAACCGTGATTTCGCTTATAATACTTTGTTGATCCCACTTAAAATTCACACGAGAAGAACGACCGACCGAGATGAATTTCAGCGTCGGACTGTCTCAGATGTTAAGACTTATCGACCATCGCGATTATTCGCACAAACTTTACAGAAGATTATATGTTATCGCCGGTCACGTCTTACGTTAATCGGCGGCATGTCGTTTTTACGATAACCCCTTTATCGCGTGAGACACCTTTGATTCATCGATTTCGCGTCTTTTACGTTTTTGCACTGTATGCAGGGGAGCACATATCTCCTGGATTATCTCTATAGACACAGTTTGAAACTAGCCTCAACTCGACGCATTATCTTAGCAATATTTTCCATCAAATGTCAAAAGATATGACGATGTATAATAAACGTATAGAAGATTTTATCAATGCTGTCCCACTTCCCAGATATAGTGACATCGAAAATTTCCAATCAGGAGCATTATTTGTGCATGATGACTTTAATGAATCGGCAACGATTTTTCGAAAGCAGCAGCTGTGATGCATTAATATTAGAACATAATTCTCCTACACGGAAAAAAAAGAATAAGTTTCTACAACTAGTTTTTAGCTGTAGAAATTAATTCTTTTTTTTTCGTAAAATTAGAAATTTTCAATGTTATTATGCTTAGGGCATTATAATGGAGTCTACTGTGCGATACAACATTTCTCCACTTAACCCTTAATAACGTATATCTTATCATATTCTTACCGTGTTCTCGCAGGCACTTCAGAGAATCGCACTTACCGAAGCGATATACACACACGCTTCGCGTTCAAAGGGGGCTGCGCGATTCGCGAGGTCGAATCGATACAGTAGCGGCGATCGTTAAAGGCTATTGTCGCGTTCGCGACGGTTCGCGACAGTTGAAGGGTTAATTAGGAAAGCGCGATTTACGCTCGCGATCTGTCACGCGGCGCGAGTCAACGCTCTCGTCCTCGTTCCATTTCGGCCGCGTTCCGGCTACTCGTCCATCTCGCGCGACACGCGACGCGAGAGAAAGGAGAACGTGCGTTTTCGTTAATTCGCGGAAACGGCGCGGGATATCTTATCGCGAAGATTACGCAATTAGAAACGTGGTCATTCTTAGCTATCTATATACATCGAATAATAAGTGAAGCAAGATAAATGCCATGCGCTGATAGTATACGGAGAAAAAGGTTTCTTTAGATTTAGTATGAATGCTTGACTTTGGTTTGCTTAATATAAACAACATAATTTAATATCGAGTGTCATTTTGTTCGAATGAAAATATTTTTATTTCAATAAAAAAAATGTATTTCATTATATATTAAATATTCTACAAACAAAAAAGTTAATATTTTCTTAACATACTGTTACTTCTTTAAAATAATTTATCGCTGGGATGCACAACTATTGTAATATTTGGATGAAAATAGAGAAAAAAATATGTGGTTTGGAGCGATACTAATCCAGCGGAAATGAAAGAAATTGTTTTTTCAAGTTTAACCCAATTAAAAAAGAAAACAAGAATAAAAAAATAATAATATTATGTAAAATGTATCAATAATAATATAAATAAACAAGAAAAACAGAAAAGATTGCGCGCGCGAATATTCATAGAAATTAAAATTCCTGCCAAGAATATTGGTGGCTTATGCAAACAAACAAATAATAGTAGTTTTATATTCCGTGGAACGATACATGTTATCTTGGAAAAAAAAATTATTCGAAACGAGTGATTGGAAGATCGACAAAGTTCAAGCGCGCGCACTTATCTACAAAGATAAAAATTCTGCAAACGATCTCAACGTTCTGTGCAGTCTTTGCAATGGACGGTAGTGCTCTAATAATTAGCCAATTATTTTTGTTCTAGTCTGGGACATTCGCACAAAAATACAAAAATACTTTGCTTGCATCTCGTTCGCTGATTTGATTCCCCCGGCGAAACAGGAAGCGGTTCCGCGCGATCGCGTCGGATCGCCCTTCTTTCCCGTCCGCGAAAAAATCGATTCGGCGCATCGCTCGTTTGGACGGTGGCCAGGGGGTGGAAGCGCAATTAAATTTTGGACGCGTGATCTCATTGCCGGGAATAAGGTTGGGGCGAAACTCGGCTCGAACGGCAGACCGCCGATCGATTTTCCCGTTTCGCGCTGCTTGCTCTCGCCCTATCTTAGCGGCGTGTGTTCCGCGCGAACAGAGCCGTACGTGGCCCTTTTGTATGGCGCGGCCTTTCCAAAGGGCGACCCCCGCGAATATACTCAATCCGCTTATCAATTTTCCGCTCGACCAGACGGGATTACTTTCATAATCGCGTTCGCGTCGTTAAACCGTCCGGTTGCTTTATTTATACATTCCATCGGTTATTTATATTTAACGTGTCGATATTTATTTTCGATTCGCGGAATAGATAATGGCAGATATATTGCTATTTAGAAACCTGCCTAACAGTATATAACAGTCGTTATCACGAGGATATTCTTCTTTATTTGTCTCATATTATATTGCAATATTATATAACACAATGCACGATTGTAATAATTGTCATATTGTATTTCATAATAATCGTGTCATATTACATAATATCGTGTTGGATTAACTCTTTCGCCAGCGGGCAACTTTTCAGAAATTGCGAACCGTTGAATGTGTCAAGATCTATTTTACCAGCACGAAGCAGGTGTACCAAGAGCCTTTGTTGTCCGGAGACCGTCTAGAATACAACAAAGAAGAATCTTCAACGCTCAGCAGCCGCTATAACGTTATTTTCACAATGCCATGCGCGAAAATGCCCGGTACATTGACGAATAGTTGAAAAATTGGTGTGCAAAAGGATTAAATTTCCAATTTTCGATAGGAAATTATCAACGTTCCTGCCTTCTCGTCTGCAGAAATTGCTTCTCTCGATTACTCCTACGAACGAAGGCGCACAAACGCGCGATTTCACCGCACCTGAATAGTTGCACCGTAAACGCGAATCAGCCCATTGGCCCGCGAACGCATGCAACTTCGCCGATAAATTGCATCTCGTTGCGGTCTAAACTTTTTTTTATCGCTGCGGTTCACCGTACGATTTCGTGTTACACGGGACATCGCGACCAAACGTCGCCGTGTGAGCTCGCGCGTAAAAAAAAAATATATATATATAAATCCTGACAAAGCGGCAGGAAATTAAAAACGATTGACTCCGCCGGGATGCGATTCGTTCGGGGTATGAGATAAAAAAGAAAATATAAAAAACTTAAGGAGGTGGAGAGAGGGAAAAGCCACCGCCCTTTTCTCGCATGCGAACGTGTGCTGGAAAAGCAGCGAGGTATTCCGCGACGAATAAATAACGATGTAATATCGCGATATTACCGCAATATGCAGAGACCCGGGCGACAATGCGATTGTATAATAGTAATAAAATCCCCTCGCGCACTGTGTCCCAACAACAGATGCGGCAACAATGTTCGTATCTCTCCGATGGCGAGAACAATTGCATCCTCCGACAGTTAACTTCGCAGAATTATAGAAAGGTAGAAAAGAAAACGAAATAGGTTTGAATTGCATCGACTTCCGTCTCCAAAGGGGAAGAATTCCAATGATTTTCCTATTCAAGAGACTTGAAAAAAATAGTTCGTCGCGAGAGTTGTTTAGTGCTTCATGACTGTTTCGCCTCGCGAAAGAACGGAAAAGGATCGACAAATCGCAAGGTCTCTTCATAAATTGCGGAATTAATGCGCCGGATTGTACAAACGTTTGATTAACTAATCGTGAGCTAAACACACAAAATTATCGCTCATGCCGATTACAAGCGTCCCATCATAATTCCTTAATCACATACTTCAATGAGTATCAATTCGACTATTGCATCTTGGCGTGTGTCAAGATAAGAGATTCTTACCAAATTTCAAGCTTATCAGTCACATCGACGCACGCGTGTGTTTGCGTATGTGAGTCGTTATGTATTGAAGGCAGCCACTCGAGAAGATGATTAACGTCTGATATGTGTACCGATAATCTCGGACATACGAAGTTGTTTCAACGCAAAACCGATAACGTTTTAAATTTGCACGAAGAATACACATCGCGCGATGTTTATCAATTCTGTTTGGAAGAGATTTCCGTCTGGTACTGGAGGCCGTCGGTAAAAATAGCCGCGAGGAATACAAATTTAAAATAAGCAAATTCAAATGGAAAACTGTATGTTTCATATGTGTTAATTTTTTTCTCATTTTTTAACTCCCTTCATGTTTTTTTTCTATACGACCAGTTTTAAATTTAATGTAAGGAAATATATATGCAAGAGTCAGATATAAGTTGCTAAAAATACGCAATTTTCATGTCTTTGCCAGATGAGTAGAGCTGGGAGAAACGATATCCGCCAGCGACCAGAATATTTAACGTCAACTTGGGATACTTTCGCTAATTTTAATTTTTAACCACTGGAATCCCCGCTATCCGAAAAACACCACCGTACATTTGCATTTCATGAATACTTTATTAATTTTATTTTTGCTCCTTTCCCCGCGTTGACGAGATATTAAGATCCGTTTAATCCGTCATGCCATCTTTCCCAGAACTGAATTACTTTCTTCAAATTCAAATTATATCGCGACGGTATTGTACACATTTGTTGCGATTAATCGTAAAACTAAGGTTTAAAAGGTGATGCTTCTAAAACGACAGAGTTCATCACATTCGCAGCAAGTTTTCAATCTTCGGTGTGAAACTTCCCGGTTGGAAAGCCTTAAAAGTGAAGTTTCGGACGAGTTCTCAAGAGTCTAAAATAAAGTCGGCTTCGAATTAACGGGAAAGCACGAACTTCCATTATCCATTTACACCTTCACTCAATTTACGAAGATCCTTTTTACGTAAAATATAAAATATCCCCGTAATTACAAATTTCCCGCTTACATGCAAATGACTCCAAATTCATCGACGCTATTTTGTACTCATTTTCGCAATCGCATCTAACCGAAAATTTACGATAAAATGTCGCGTTGAGTCACAAGTGTAACTTTCGTTTTTCCTTTAAATTCGTTTCTATATAAAAAATATTTCACGATAAAATATCCGATTTAACATATATTCGTTATTATTAAAAGATGTACTCAACTAAGCAACTACACTGCAAATCCTTTAGCTGAAACGTGGGGCCTACAATGTAGGAGTATGTTTATAAGAAGAAATTAACCAATCATAGTTGATTATTCTTCTTATATTCCTCCTCCTGTTCTACCGATCACGCGCTAGATCCTACGAAGATCAACATATATAGCTCGACCGGCAAATGCTTGAAAAGAGAGATCACGACACTTTGGCGACCACTTCCACCACTTTGGACCCTCCCTTTCACGCTATCGGGAGGGCCCACAGCGCGGCGACAGAGCTAGGTGCACGCGATTGACAACACGCCGGCACAGAAATAGATTCGACCGACATATACAGTGTGCCACGCGAAAGGTGCACGCCGCAGCGCGTCTCTCTCTCTCTCTCTCTCTTTTGCACGTCGTATGACTTTCTCCCTAGACGCTATTGTCTTATAATGTCATTTTTAAACTACTCTCTCTCTCTCAAATGGAGATTTCTTACACCTTAAGATATAAGAGCTATAAATTTCAAACTGGAGCAGTTAACCGACATATTGTCGCGACAGTACCATTGCGCTACAGATTTACCCTCTTTAAGACTTTAAGGCAGACTCCTTCGCTGCAACTGTCCTTGCTTCATGACGTCAGAAGCGAGAAAACGCATGCCGAGAATTCTTGCGTTATACCAAGTTTCAAATAAAAAGATATATTCACAAAGTGCCACTTCACAAGCTAGTAATTTTCCTTCTTATAAAGATTATTTGAAATTACATAGAATTGGGTCGCTAGTCTTTCGCATTGATTTTGTCGACACTGATGTCACGCACTGTCTCTAGAGCTCGCTTATAGATCTCGCTTACGGGTAATTGCATTTGAATTATTTTCATGTCGCCAACGAAAACTGATCCACGCCGACGCGATCTTTCGTGCGAACGTCGCAGTGGTACAAGCAAAACGTGATTATGAGTCTACGAAACTTTCCACGACGCGTACTAGACTAATAATGGAGATCGAACAATAGAATCGAATGCCGCATGAAAATTACATCGAGCATCACACAGTTATCAGACAATAGAAATCAACCGCACATACACACAATGGGAATGTCCGAGTCGAAATTTAGTTCTACATCAACAATATAAATCTTATCGGATTTGAAGGATCAAATGGAAAATCTCGATATATATAGCACTGTATAAACCATTATTCTCGTTTGGTCCTCCAAAATAATTTAATGTGCTATCTGCATTTAGTCTCTATTCTTAGTTTCAATAAATAATATGTTAATTATATAATTTATTTAATTTACAACAGACAGTTCAAAAGGAAGAAATTTTTTTAATTCGGCACAATAAACAAGGTCGAACGAAAAGAACGCGTTAAAAGGTGGAACTTGTGCAGCTCAAGGAATATTATTAAATGCACAAATCAGTACTTGTGAGACTTAAAGCAGGTTCTAAATCGGGAGTTCTCACTATCATCCGCAAACTCTTCGACCAACTTAGAACAACTTTCGCTCTCATATGGGATATATATATCAGGATGATTATTTTTTTAATATGACGAAAAATTTGAAATCCAAGGATTAATTAAATTCCGGAGTCGCAGATAGATAATGACGTAATTTTAGCTGTCATTTAGTTACGGGCAGACTTCATCTTAAGATTTTAATTAGAGAATTGGTTACGCGGTTGCGAAAATATTTAAGGTCGAATGTTAAAAGGAAGCAATTTTTGCCGAGGAAAAATTCAGTTCGAATTAGTTAAGGCGTCTGAATGACATGTCAGCGAGGCCGTCTGTGAAATCAGTGCTCCGAAATGCGAATGTTTATGAAATTCACAACAGCATTCGTTTGCCCAAGGGCTGATGTTAAAATTTGTCCAATTTTTTTAATTGGTTACAACTTTTTTCTGCACAAAAATATGTTTTTATGGACAAAAATGTGGGCGAATCTTTCGTAGGCAAAGGAATGCAGCGTGAATTTTATAAGAATTCACGTGCTAACTTCACAGACGTACACGGAGCGTGAATTATCGTTGCTTCTTTGATCAATTTGACGCCGATTCGAAGCTCCAGGAAAATTTCACGTCACCACCGAGTGACATCGTAATAAGAAAGCGAAATACGATCCTTTCGGGATCCCGCTAGTAGCTCCAGTTTCTTCCGTTTCTACTTTTATCAGTAATACTTCGCGATATATTATCGTGCGGGTATCATTTTCGCAGTCACTAATTAGCGTTTTCAAAGCAGACGAATTTGAGATTGAGATAACAAAGAACCGCAAGAATATCCTGCTGCTTCTAAGGGCTTTACAGATAGGGACAGAGAATTCACGTGTTCTGGAGGAAAAAATAATTAACGCGACTGTTACGTGGCGGTATTATCTCGTTTATCTCGTTCGCAAGCTGGCGAAGAGATGCACACAACAACGTCGAACGGTGGAAGCAAGCGAAAACGCAGCGAAATTTCGCCGCGACAACTGCCAGTAAAATGAAATTTTCGCTGTAACGAGGTCTCATTGAATATCCAACTACTGTTACGTGGTAACGAAACTCCGATACGATACAATGCGCGAGCATCCGCCGCAGTACGTCGTAACGATGAGTTTTCCCTATTGTTAAACGCCGTTTATGAACAATCGCTACGACATCTCGAAAAACGCGGATTTTCACTCCACGGGAGGATTCAAACCGTTCCCGCTAATGGGAAGATTAATCTTAGTTTTAATTGAAAACACGATCGAGCGGAATCAATCGCGAAAGCACGGTCCGCATGACGTAACTGAAATTATAAACTCGACTTAATTGTGTTACTTAATTTACACGATGAATTGAATCAGCGTGATCTTAACCCCTTCACATACAAATAAAACGGAATTTGATGCGTCCGAAAAATACTATTTAATTTTGCTCAATGAACAGTTATGTGCAAGCTTAGAAACAGAATTTTTTATTTTGAAATTTGCATCGCTATATAACATTTAATCAGATTGATATATAATGTTAATGTGATGTGATGTGTCATCACTTGAATAGTCAACAGTATGAACATTTTGATGACTGTTTTCAATCTCATTATCATGACTAGAATAGCCCATTAGACATTCATCGTCACTTTCATACAATACATTCAACTCAGACATGTTACAAGGATTATTTTTAATTTTTACTAAATTCAAATATATAGTATGGCATTCGCCGTGCGAGATCACTGCTATACTGAATACTGCTTTCAATGTACTTCTTTTTGATTTACTGGTTTGCCAATGCGATTTTGTTATCGGCACTGTTGAGAGGGGGGGGGGGCATCTTGAACATTCTAAATAAAACAGAATCGACGCACAAGTGAAACAATTGAATAATCTAATAATATACTGCACGGCGTCCACCGGAGACAGTTCTTGACGTCTCGGAGACGTCAAAGTCTACAATGGTACATGAAATAAATGACGTCTCCCAGACGTCATTGTATGTCAAGGGGTTAAATCGCCTTAGGTGTCGCTTAATGCCGAGCAATTGCTTACTCAGCGGTGTTCAATTGACTGTTTTGTATGTGTAATTGTATATCCCTTAGAAAAATATTTAAAATTTCAAGGTGCGTTGCTCCACTTGGGTGTGTGTGTGTACAAAAGAACGGGCAGTCTCATTAGAACTCATAACCTTCTGTGATAAGTTTCATATAGAATCGTAAAATTTTCGTTTCAAAAGCAAGTTTTTCCTGTCCTTTACAAAATCATCGATACTTCCATATTTTCACCGAGAAGGAGATCAAATTCCACCCAAGAACCTGTCACTGCAATTAAACCGTAAGGGGAGGGTCGAAAACTGACCTACAGACGCGTTTCTTCCTTTCATTTTTGTCTGCGACATTGGATGCTTTCTTATATAATAACTTGCCTCTACCACTCGGTATTGAAGTAGCGTCAATAACACTTGAGAATCTCCGCTATAAACAGTGGTTGTTTTCCTCGAAAGTCACTACTTACAGGTTAAATTATGAGAATATTCCGTACATAACACAATCGATACCGCAATTCAGAAACACGTTCGGGAAATTATTCGAAGTATACGCTGAGATATTCGCGAGGTCAACTGCGCGTCAAGCTGCTTCGTCGCAACTCCGCTTTTGGAATGTTAAGAGTTTGCGTCCACACTACGCTTCCACGAAGCGTAAACACTCTCAAATTTCGCACGAAACGCAGTGTCGTGACAAACACACAAGTTTTTCCGCTTCTGTTAATGAATCTCGTTCGTTTTAGTTCTTGCCTTTTAGAATGAAACGAGCGTAGCATTGAAGGAAGGAAGCTCGGCACAACGAACAGGCTTATTCATGGCAGGGTTGCTGCTCACATTGATAATGGTCAGCAGAACGTTTAACTGTTGCACGTTTTTCTTTTAGATTCACAAGAATAATCCGGTGCACAGGAAACTGCCAACGGTTGCACAATAAACGTTCCGCTGAACAGTATACTGGATCGGAAATTTTTTATCGATGAACCATTCTTGCGCGTGTTCGCCCATAACGGCTTCGGAATATTTGGAAGCACGTTACTCACCGATAATCCGTTCAGCTGCGCATCCTCCCGAAACGCACTCCTCCGTCGATGCGGAGGCCGTTCTTCGTCGCAATGTCAAGCTGCGGCCGGCGCACTTCCCGAAATCCTTCGCGATATTCCGTTCACGTCCTCACGATGCGGCGCATCTTGACGTTTTCTCGAACGACACCGCGCGAGGAAGACGAGGGCGACGATGGCCGAAGATCGAGCACTCTCTCTCACTCACTCTCTCTTCTCTCTCTTTCTCTCTCGCGTGCGCGCACGCTAATCACGAAGTGTTACCGGTTCGAGAAACCCGGAGCATAACGAGTTTTCGGCTTGCCCCGGCGGGAGGAAGGGATCGAGGGACAACGGGGGAGAGAGAAAGAGAGAGAGAGAGAGAGAGAGTGCGTATGTATGTTTCGCGTGTGCGTCGTGAGAGCGATGACGGGAGGGAAGAACGCGGCGCGACGAAGAAGAGTTTAGGTGAATTGATACCCTTTGGCCGGGCGAAAACCGCTACAACAGTTCGCGC
The DNA here is from genome assembly GCF_001313825.1 of Dinoponera quadriceps. NCBI lineage: Eukaryota > Metazoa > Arthropoda > Insecta > Hymenoptera > Formicidae > Dinoponera > Dinoponera quadriceps. The sequence continues at coordinate 131,855 of NW_014556633.1, forward strand.
GTCATGTCCGTCAGAGGGAAAGGAGAAAACGACACACGCGCGCGCGTGCTGATCCTCCCCGCGAACACAAGTGCGCCGCTCGAGCAACAGCATCCGACTGAAGCTCGCGACGAAGCGCACGGAGAGTTGCGCGGCGCCGCTAGCGCCGCTGCGCGGTCCTTGCGTACACCCAATCGACGATTCCGTAACCTACCGAGCGATTTCAAGTTCTGCGTCGCTCGTTCGTCCGTTTCATCAAACAATGCATCGCTGACGTTAAAAAAAACGGTGTGTCGTAAATAATTGTTCCGCTTTTGAGGATGAAACGGGCGTGATGTTGTGATTATCGATCGTTGGAAAATAGGACATCGTATGTTTGCAAAATGGAATATGCCGATTTTCATAAATATACATTGTAAACGAATCGTTCGTTTCGTGTTTTAGAGAAAGTTCGCACATTGTAAAAGTCCAACATCCAATTAACCATATTCGCGTCACGCGAAGAAGTCCGTTCATTTTGGCTGCTTCGTTTCGGATGCAATGCAGGTAAACGGATTTCCCTCCTTCTCTATCTTTCTCATCGTCGGAACTGCGGCGAGGAAGAAAGAGGAAACGAAGTGCAGCCGAACGGACCTCACGGTATATCGTATACGGCACGCCGCGCCTGGCACGAGCCGCAATACGGCTCTACCGCCACCGACGTCGCCTCGCCTCCCTGGAGCGAGTCGACCGCCCGTTAGTAGGCCACCGATCGTCGTCGGCCGTCGCGATGGACGTTTCTCATCGCGTCGCTCGTACTCCTTATGAGGTGGGTCGCAACCTCGCGCGACTCCTGCGGCCCGCTCGGAATTGAACGGCATGACGCGCGTCTTCGTCGTGCGGCCGAATGCAGTTCCAAGGTAAGAGAAACGAGCTGCGTATGCGGCGGGAGCGCGCGCGAGAGAAAGAGCGAACGAGCGAGCGAGAGAGAGAGAGAGAGAGAGGAGTCCCCGCCCGGCGGCTTGCGAAATCGCCCAACAATCAGTTTATCGCGGTATAAACAAGCGAGCGGCGGAATTCGCGCATCCGCCGCTAACGAGTTCGTTGCGATTCGTGCGGGCTCCACGTCGGTTTTCACGTCACTTCTGTTCGCGAGCCGATCGTCCTTCTCTCTGTTGCGTTCGTCGAGTCGTAAAAAAAAAAAAAACAAGTAGTAAACTCTATCTGACATCCAACCGTATACCACGTCAGCTGCAACCGCAGTCAGCTATACTTCATTCTCCGCTCGTACTATAGATAGGTCGGGACGGTGACTAAGAGAGAGAAAGAACAATCATTCAGTCAGCCGGCTTTATCAACGATTTCAATAATCGAAAGACCGTTCGACGCGAATGTCGCGCGAGAATCGAATCTAGCGCGACTTATCCGCCATATTGGCTCTTTCGAATTTTCAAAAATTCAGGAGTTCCAATTTCGCGCGATCTTCTCTTTTCATTTCGTGTCGCGAAGCGCATTGTTTTCACGAATAGGTTGAGCGAGTTGGCCGCGCAAGCTTCACCACTGTGCTGCGTCCGATAATAGCGGATGGTTTTAGTGATATGAAGAATTTCCGTCGGCACGGACGATGACGAGGTTTTATTTAACGGAGGATCTCGTACCACAGAAGGTGAGCATTCCCGTTATATGTCGCAATTAATTTCAATCGATCGCGCGACGACCTTATCGCCAAACTGTAAAGAGAGAGAAACACGACTCCTTATCGATGTCGCAATCTTATTAAGTTCACCGCCACCCAATCTCCCCGCCCAGAAGGCAATGTAACCAACGGCAAAGTTAAGGTTTGACGGTACTTTTTAATCATTGATAAGTGGCGTAACCCAATGCTATTATTGCGAGCGTGATTTATAGTAGCGGGACTCGAATAACTGTGTGGTATTGCACGTGCGTGAAAATAGGATATTGAAGGACATTTACTATCTCCCCTGTTGCATACCGAGTGATCTGTGTGATTTGCGATCGAAAAAGTAACAATTTAATCGCCGCTCATGTATATGCAACGAGTAGATTGCAATAAAGTACTTGCGTTGAACCGTGAATTTCTAGGTGCGATTAGACCGAGAGAGATGTGTTAAAATCAACATTTTCCTTAATAACTTCCACTTAATAATAATCCACTTGTGTGACGTCTTATTCTCATGTTGTCTCACGTGCCATATTTCGACCTAGCCTTTGTTAACAGAGATCTTCGTTGTGATAGAACGCCTTTGTGTTTCGTATCCATCTTTTTCTCTCGAAAGGAGTAAAGTTCGCAATCTTTGTTCATCCTTGCGGTCACACCTTTCCCGGCAACGTTTCGATGCTACACAACAAACTAGAAACGTTGTAAACCCCCTGTATGTGTATCCACTCGATGTGTACAAATTGTGTTTGTCTTTTTAAGTTGCTGCGCTTTATAGGAATAAGGATGTCGAGGCGGCTGAGTTTCTATGGTCTGATAGGCCTGGCGTCTGTCTGCATCTTCTTCCTAGCGTTTAATCAGCGCTACAGCAGCTACCTCGAGCATCGACTGCAGCCGGTGATATCGGTCAGTAAAAATTCGGAGGTGGGGATTGCTCTAAAATTGAGTCACGCCAAACACGCTCTTTCCGATGGTAAATTCTAACTTTCGCACCTAACTTTTTATCCAAAACTCTCTCTTTCTCTTCACATACTAACGATACTACTGTCATACATAGGACAGATTGGCGATTCTCTTTCTCCCTGTTTCCACCTCTTCTCATGTTGTTTCAGGACTATCGGAATATCTCTAAATATATGTGTCGGTTTTACAATGCATTCATGACACTGTCTTTCAGATACGTGCGTTCCGGTATTCATTGCTAGCATTTCAAATGGATACAAACTGTAGATTCGCAGCACCGGCGGTGAATATCGGAATGCACGTATCTGAAAGTCAGTGTTGCTAAAATTTCCTATTGTTTCAAAACGCTACAAGTCGTGGCGATTCGTCATCTTTGTGATAATTAGCCGATAATTTCAACTACTTTTGAATGCGAGTTCTCCCTCTGGAATCTAACTACAATCTGGAAGACGCTTATAATTACTTCTCGAAGTCAGCATGCTCGTAGATTAGCACTATTAGTAATACACTTCACTTCTTTTTTTCTTTTTTTTAACTGGTATAACAATTTTAGCCTTACGGCGGCACACTCACCGGTATTTGCACTTGCGCATCTCTTATAAATATTAACACGCTATCTAGACCGAGAAAGAGGGAGAAAGATCATTATCCTATGTCACATCAATGGTAGATACATTCGTGTTCACAATGCAGACGCACAATCGAAAACGCTAAAACGTCGATGCTTTCTTCTTCGATGTAGGATGTTGAGATAAGGCCACGGACTACGAAAATTCAAGAACCAGTAACGGTAAGCCAGGTATGCACGTGTGTATTCGGTGTAATATATCAATATTATCGCTTCTTAGAAAAACAGTGTTAGAGAGTCTGATTTTATCATCTAACATTTTCATACGAATATTAGAAAAAGTTCTGATTTACTTTTCTTTTTTCAGGAACGTTCATTTTTCTTTTACCTAATTTACATAAGATAAAAATTTAATGTCAACTCTGTCACACTGTTGATAAGTGATAACGTATAAGATGATACGAATCACTTTTTACATGCGATTTTACGTATATAACAACGCATCTTTACATCGTTTTATTAACTGCAAAACATTTTATTAGATACTTTATATCTTTCGATGATGAAATCTATAAAAAGTAACATATATCTTCAATAAAGTTATCTTGTTAATTTTATCTTTATTATCTTCATTATATCTATATGTGACAGACAGTTTCACTTCTCGAAATATATCGTGTATTTAATAGATCAATAATCGTAATTCTTTATCATACGTATTATTTGCGTTTACTTTTCATTCCCTCTGCTTTGAAATAACGGAACTTTTCGCTTTGCTTGCTTTAAAAGACAAACGCATTATGCGTAGTTAAATCTTTTAATAACAAGTAGATGAATGTATAAACGAATACCGCAAACATAATAGATTAACATACAATCGTGGCCGTAAAGGTTGTGACATTCTTCGACCGCATTTCGGAACGTAGCCAACGTTCGACGAAAAAATTTGTTTTTGAGAAATTTTCAGAAGATATAGAGTTTCTCCTCGGACATCGAACAAGTTCCGTCAATCGACAAAAATGTGTGTCAACCTCTTATGACCGCGATCACACACACGACGAATCCGTATGATTTAATTTTAGTCTCTTTTGAAAAGTGGGTTGATACGAATTAACATTCTTGTATATAAATTCACTCGCTTCTACATACACGGTTGAGTTCTTTTCGTTCCTAATTTAAGAAACGTGTGTTGCATACATATTTTCAAGCTGTGTCCTCTAACGCTGAATTTATTCGTAATGCTGCTAACAAAAGTAGCGAAATACTTCTCTCTCGTAATCCGAACAATCTACTTTTTAGGCATACATCACGGGAACCGCGGACAATGCAACAGTTACCGAAATTCAGGAGGTGGTCGATCAGCAAAGAAGGGCGATTAAACGGGATATGGAAAATTACGAGTATCCGAACGGAAGATACGGGATAAACGTAAGGTAGAGATTACGCGCGTCAATCGAAATCTTTCGGAGGTGCGAAAATGCTAAACCTCTCTTCTGCCCGTCGCAGCAAACTGGAAGATCTAGTGATGGAACAGGGAGGTAGACCCATGAGGAGCGTGATTTTGACGAGTTGGAGAAGCGGCAGCACGTTCCTTGGCGACGTGGTCAACGCACATCCGGCGAACTTTTATCACTACGAGCCGCTGCTTGACTACGGAATCGTGCAGATCAGGGGGCCGCCGCTCGCCGACGAATCCCTAACGAAGATCATCTCTCTGCTGAAATGCGAATTCAAAGAGCTCGGTAACTTTACACTCTGCCGATTTACTCGCAGGATCAATGATTGCATCCAATTTTTTTCCGTAGATCGGTACCTGAACTATGGAAAGACTCATCCCTGGGTTTTCAATCACAACACGCACTTATGGCGACAGTGCCAGGCGCATAAACGCATTTGCTGGGATCCGCGTTTCGTATCCAAGTTCTGCCGACTGTTTCCTTTCCAGTCGATGAAGCTTGTGCGCTTGAGGTTACGTGCGGCGGAAAAACTTCTGGCTGAAGAAGAGTAAGGATGATGCGTGATAAGTGTTATATTAACGAAGATATCTAAAACACGTTTAATTTAGTGAACATTCCTCGTGTTGTTTCGTCCTGTAGAAATGCGTTTATACGTGTTGCAGTTTAGGTGTGCGATTAGTCCTACTTATTCGTGATCCGAGGGGCATCCTACAGTCTAGAAAGCACAGGGAGTGGTGTCCCGCCAAACCCGACTGTTCCGACCCGACTCTGGTTTGCGCAGATATGGTGTCGGATTTTAACGCGGCGGTAGAACTCTCGAGGAAGTACCCACGATCATTCAGGTACCAAATCATTCGCACAAGATAACCATATTGTTACTCGACCAAATTTTAAAGCCAACATCTCTAAAGATTCCATGCGATTTTCCCTCACTTATTTAGAGACGTCTCACTTTCTTCTTACTTGAATCCCTTAAAAAAAAAAAAAAAAAGAAAAAGAGGAGTTCAATAATTGGCTTCTTTCGAGACGCAAAATAAAAGATTCAAAGAAAATAGCAATAACTCCGACCACACAATATTCATAAAGTGAAGAATTGTGATTATATTTCTAAAATATGTTTTTATCAGGTTTCTTAGAAAACATACAATGACCGTCATGAGCATACTTGACTGTGTTTTCTTTAAAATGGATATTATTGAATCTTCTTATCGAATATTATTCTTAAGAAGTTGACTAATCTATTTTCAATGGGAAAATTAATTTAAATGTATTTTTCTGTTATCTCTAAAATTTATTTTTGTTTGACGAAAAGATCTCGGATATCTTAATATCCTGAATTTAGACTTGTTCTTTCACTTTACTCCATTATGTATGTTTGAAAAAAAAAAACACAATTTCTATTTTTATAAAGAGTTTCTTGTATCTAAATGAGACCGAGTTTAAAGTAAAGTTTGTTCTATGCGTCATATAACTTATTCTCTAAAATTCAATTTTGCTGCTATTCATTCACTTTCATTATATAAGGTCAGTGTTTGAAATTTCTTAAGAGAATGGTATAACAGATAAATAATTTAATTCTTAACGAATAAATTATTTGGAGAGGACGCACTTTTTTTGAGGCTGGCTATTTTTTACCTTTTCAAGAATGAAATTCACTTTTCCCACTATTTTCGACAGTTAAAGTCGCTCGCATGCCCGAGATTGATTCGATGCTTTTTACTTGATAATTTCATCCTCATATAAATAACGTCCACATCGAAGAGACAAACGTGAAAACGTCGACGAGCCTAAACGAGTTTAATTTTGAACAGAGTGGTACGCTACGAGGATCTATCCGTGGACCCTTATAGACACGTGAAGGAGCTTTACAATTTTTACGGCTTGGACTTTCACATGAACGTAAAGCGATTCTTGGACACGCACACCAAGAATGACGTGGGCGGCGTGTCGAGCACCTTCCGAAATTCCAAGGTTGCGCCGTTCCACTGGCGGGCGGACTTGGACTTCGAGGAGGTGCGCGAGATACAGAGGGTCTGCGCGACCGCCATGCGACTATGGGGATACGTGATGGCCTCAAATTCCACTCACCAGAAGGACTTCGATCCTATCACGGACTACCGACTTCAGTTGTGACAACTGGTGGGTCGCGTGCTCAATGTAGATATGATGATGTATAGCGTATCGGTATAGCGAGCGGAAGTACGATGTATAAATATTTACGAAAAGGTGCTAGCGGCCACTCATGAGGGTGACATACGCACGGATGTCGATTGATTCGAGGAGGAAGGCCATCGAGTTTATCAACTTTGCGAGACCAATGAGGCAAACTGTTTTTTCGAAAACAGATTGACGGATACAGAGCTTGTTCATAATTTTTCGACCGTACGACAGCCTAACACGAGTGTTGGGCTCCCGAAAGATATTTACGCCAAGTTCCTGTGGCGTGTCGGCGAGAATATTGTCTATCCATATCGACGCGAGTGCCGTAGCGGGTGCATTCGAAATGTTTCTGAAGGCTGTGAATTTTTTCGAGGAGCTATATTTCGTGTCATACGTACATAAACTTAGAAGATTATCAATTCGAGAATACTCATGAGATCGAACAAAAGGAAAATTCAATCGTGGAACGGTGTTGAGAAGACTTTTAACCATCAAGATTACACACAGCCGAGTCTTTTTTGCGCGAGTCTTGCAACATTTCGAATCATCGGCAACGTTGAGAATTTATATCCGCGCTACCTGACGGAAAAAGAAAAAATTTCCACCGACAACATTCAATGTGATTCATAGAGGAAGCGTGCGATCGCGATATCAATTAACCCGTTCACCCTATGGAACACTCGAATATTGAATTTCTTGCTCATGCGGCGCCAGCGATGTTTCGAGGATGATGTGTGTCAAGGACGAGAACACCGAGTTTCCATTTTACCGGCCTTCGTTCGACGCGGCCGACGATTATCGAGAATATCGGACGCGACCAACTCGCGCGAGCGCGTAATTTTTATAATGTACGACACAGTCGTATAGCACTGCACATTTTAGATACCATAGAATTAATATTATCGCGAGCTGTTGTCGGCGGGACTTAGACTGTAAGAGAAAGATACCTTTTCGAATCTTTACACGCTATCGATTAGCAGCCAGGACTGACAACCTGTCCGGTACACGCTCCGTTATGTATTATAGTGCGATTACGTTACATTATGTATACTCGCGCGACTGTACTTTTCGCGTCCTCGCATTCTATGCACCAGGCACTATCGTCTTCTCTCTCTCTCTCTCTCTGTGTGAATCAAGATTTTATCCACTTAAAGCATTTAGCGTTAATTTCAATAGCTGTATTATGTTTTATCAGCAATATCATTAGAGTTCGTGAAGCATTTTGATAACGGAGCATTACAGCTACGTTCCACGGCTGAAGGATAATTCCTGGTTAGGTCTGTCCCACAATATGTCGGAACGCTGTCGATGGTCCAATGAAAGTTAATTTTTCGAGAAAGAATTCTCCTCACTGAACTATCGGCGGCGTGCTGACTTGTAGAACACGCCGTAAGATTCCACGCATCTCTCACTCAAAATTCCCACTTTAATTACGATTGTCCTTATTATTGTTACATAATCGCGTTTATTTTCCACTGCATATCGTATACATGTGTGCACCCTCGAGAATAAAACGAAGGAAAGACGTTTGTTTTCTTACATACGAATATGAACACTTGCAGTAACGCGTTTCGGACAATGCTGGTATATCGTCGATCAAAATTGCTAACGTGTAAATTCGCAATGCCATTTTCGTGCGGTCTTGCACTGTTGTTGTTACGTTTACGCGGAATGGGTATCTAGTCCAAAGGGAACGCATATTACTTCGTATTTTGTACCTTAGACGTAATATCAAGGTTCCAATAAAAGAATCGTGTTTCTACGGAATATATCTCATTTATTTCCTCTTGCTTATTATATCGTTACTCCACTTTATGGCCTCGATATGTCTGTCTAAAGAAAAAAGAAATAAAATAAAATTGGTCAACTAATGACATGCGCAAACTGCAACTTGTATCATTTATTTCCATTACTTCAGCGAAATATGTAGTTAATATCACCTCTTATCATAGCGTATATTATGTAAACATCATTAAAAAAAAAGAACATAAATTTTGAAAATACATATCGCGAGGCTCTTTTTACGTATTGATGCGTAATTCGCATTTATCACATTTAATAAAAATATTAATAAATAAAATCGTAAAAATATAAAAAATATATATATTTTATAAAATACTTCTTATTACCTTTACATCTCTCTCACACGGGAATACTCGGTATGAATGTCAGAGCTCCCGTTCAATGTCTGCAATCAAAAAAAAAAAAAAAGAACTATTATTAGATAGAATACATAAAAAAAAAGGACGGGGAAGGTGAGAATTTTTATTTAATTTGGTGAATCAGTGAGGGCAAGTTATAATCATAAATATCATTATAGCGTATAATTTAACATCATGTATTTCGTACGTGACATTTCAAACTTGAAACTGCTACCATGTAAGTGTTAATTTATCATGCAATACATCACTTATTTCAACATATATTTACCTTTAAATCATATCTGCCAATGGATATCAATGATCTGAAATTAAACACCGAGCATTCTTAATACATAACCTTACACAGGATTACAATAATTTCAATCTTCGGTTATCAGTAAAAAATTTAACAGCAAAGCATTTTCAGACATATGCTTGTCAGATTTAATCATCATGTAAATATTGGTAGCTTTCTACAATAAGCAATAAGGGAATTAACCAATCATAGTTGTTTATTAGAAGAATATTTAACACGTTGACTGCCAACTACGAGTTATCTCGTTGCTTCATTACTTGATTAAATCAAATTGGCTTCTTAGACCAGAATCGTGAAAAGTTTCGTGGCAGTCAACGTGTTAAGAATCGAAACTGTGGTAATTTGTTACCTTATAAGTCTTATTACTTATCGTAGAAAGTCTCTTAGTTATTATTAGAAAGAATAAATTCTTATTCTACCATGGAAGATCCCAACGTGATTTAGGGTGATTCTTATTATTGCAGAAGTCTTCAGTTTCCTTCATTTCTTGTCATAGAATAACTTCATTTCTCTTGGTAGATAAACATACTTATTTATCGCATGCATCTGACATTTTCATATTTCTTCTGAAAGAAATTAACTTACATTAGTTCTTTACGTTACTCTTACGTTATAGTAGCGAGAAGATATAATTGTATATATTATTAAATCAGTTACTCTGTATCACCATATTTTCTTGTAAGACAGGGATAACTTAGTAAATCATCATAGAAAATAAAGCATAACTTTGTAATATTGTTTCTCTTACAGCATTGACAATTTGAGTTTTTCTGATTACTTACATGATTAACATATTTCATTTGGTTTCGTGATTAAGATTTGTTGTTCTGATTGTGTCATCTATTTTCTACGAAGAAAATATCTGAAATAATATAATGTAATCAGAATATACGTAACTATTTATATAATTTCACGATCAATAATATTTTTCAGAATTAATTTTATTCTTCATATACATTCTGATTGACTAGGGCAGTTTATTAATTCATCATATGTTATAATATTATGATGGTATTATATATATATATATATATATATGTTCATAATATGTTCATTTTAAGTTTAAAATGATATAAATAGTAACTTACATGAATTCCCAATCTTGGGAAAGCTCATTAAGAGACGCAGCCCCATTTCCTATCTCCTGTTAAAAGGATTACATGTTAATGTAAATTTCATAGAGATTGTGAGGAAAAGGAAAACTTAAAGTGATTTTATCAGTAGGCTGAATCAGTCATAGGTTTTCAGACTGGGGCAGTATAATTGCATCATGGTTTATGCATCTGCAATTAATGCACCAGAATTTATATAAATATATATAAATAGTAACTTACATGAATTCCCAATCTTGGGAAAGCTCATTAAGAGACACAGCCCCATTTCCCATCTCCTGTTAAAAGGATTACATGTTAATGTAAATTTCATAGAGATTGTGAGGAAAAGGAAAACTTAAAGTGATTTTATCAGTAGGCTGAATCAGTCATAGATTTTCAGACTGGGGCAGTATAATTGCATCATGGTTTATGCATCTGCAATTAATGCACCAGAATTTATATAAATATATATAAATAGTAACTTACATGAATTCCCAATCTTGGAAAAGCTCATTAAGAGACGCAGCCCATTTCTCATCTCCTGTTAAAAGGATTACATGTTAATGTAAATTTCATAGAGATTGCGAGGAAAAGGAAAACTTAAAGTGATTTTATCAGTAGGCTGAATCAGTCATAGGTTTTCAGACTGGGGCAGTATAATTGCATCATGGTTTATGCATCTGCAATTGATGCACCAGAATTTATATAAATATATATAAATAGTAACTTACATGAATTCCCAATCTTGGAAAAGCTCATTAAGAGACGCAGCCCATTTCTCATCTCCTGTTAAAAGGATTACATGTTAATGTAAATTTCATAGAGATTGCGAGGAAAAGGAAAACTTAAAGTGATTTTATCAGTAGGCTGAATCAGTCATAGGTTTTCAGACTGGGGCAGTATAATTGCATCATGGTTTATGCATCTGCAATTGATGCACCAGAATTTATATAAATATATATAAATAGTAACTTACATGAATTCCCAATCTTGGAAAAGCTCATTAAGAGACGCAGCCCATTTCTCATCTCCTGTTAAAAGGATTACATGTTAATGTAAATTTCATAGAGATTGCGAGGAAAAGGAAAACTTAAAGTGATTTTATCAGTAGGCTGAATCAGTCATAGGTTTTCAGACTGGGGCAGTATAATTGCATCATGGTTTACGCATCTGCAATTGATGCAGCAGAATTTATATATTAAAAATAAATTTATACAAACTTACATCCCTGAATGCAATTCTCAAGATACTGACTAGCAAGCAATCGAATATGATTTGAACACAATCTGATTAGAACATGAGACAAGTAAAGAAACAAATGTTTGCAAAAAATCAATGATTTTCCTCCAACGTATAATAAACGAAATAATACTCACTTAAACAAGTATGGATGAGCATGATCTATTGGGTCAGTCATGAAGTTCAAATTTGAATTTACTGTGCTCAACAGAATACCAATTACTCATCAAACAAGTAATCTCTTGCATTGTTTATGATCTTTCCTCAACCTTTTTGATATCTTTATCATAGAAGGCAGTTGATTACATTTAGTATATCTTTATCATAGAAGGCAGTTGATTTACTATCAAAGAATTTTTCATCATCTGTTACCAATTGGTCCAAAAATTAGTTCTTAGACAATTAATCTGAGAGAGAAAGAATTAGAAACATAGTTTAATTTAATCTTTTCTGTGAGGGCATGCGGTACCCCATTATCACACTTCAAAATGTAGCTTTTCAAATGATCAAATACACTTTGATGTGTAACATTTAATTTCTGCGCAATTTTTTTAGTAGAAATTTTTAAATTTTAATTATATCGGTAATTAAATCCTCATCTACTTTCATCGAGTACCCTGAATATGGTTTGTCTTCTTGGTTAGAAATTACCGCGTTTAAATGTCGGATTTTCTAGTCGTTCTGCATTCTTTCTGTAGGTCTTACAAATGCTTTTGCAGCGGTAACATTTACATCTTCCACAAATTTGAATGATATAGTGCGAATACATCTTGTCGATGTTAACTTTCAACGAATAACTACAGCATGAGCTTTTTGACTGACCCAATATTTAATGGACACCCTCCGACGCTTGAGATAGCGGGTGGTTTTACAAATCCCTCTAAAAGAAAAAAAACGTGGATACTAAATTCAACAGCGTATAGAAAATGTGGCAGTGATTTGTATGGTAATTAACATAATCAGACTCGTGACAAGATTATAATCAAGAAACGATCATACGAACGAGACTACGAACGTGTCATCATCGAAACGCAAGAAATGTGGGGCGACGTTATATATTGAAAATGTTAAATAATTTAAAAAATACAATTGGAAATGTTACACGCAAAAAGAATCGTGCGCAAAAAGCTTGCCGTGAGGTGCTCAAGCAACGAGTGCGCGCGGATGGCGATAGATCTTGAAAATCCGTATCTCGAACTCGTACTTACCTTCCTTCCATCGCACGAGACGAGACGGATCCTACGAGGTTCAAGCACAAAATGAACGACCGATGCACATTACAAAGGAACGGAGACGACGAAATCTCTGCGCATGCGCAAGGTGTCGACATACGATGGACATTTTTATTGATCCTCGAACTAGAAATGGCGTTAAAGTCGGTTGGATAAAACTGATATTTTTTAATAAGGCATTGTCGAACAGAAAGTGAGAATCTTCCTCTTATTTTCTAATATAAACTCGTGAAAAATTGACATTTTTAGCTTTGAGAGGACCTGAATTTTTCACAAGTTTACATTCGAGGAAAAGATTCACAATCGATTCTCGAGTCGAGTGAACTTTTGACAATCGATTATTTAACTTCTAAGAGAAGAATCGACTCATCGATCGATCGATTATCCCCTACCCTAACCTATGTAAAAATTTGTCATCCGTGTAGAAGCGGCTGTTCGCCGTTGCAATAATAATTACGGTATTTATAGACAATATACGCTGCATGATGCTGTCGTTGCAGTACCGTGCAGTGACGCGATCCTTTCGCACTTGAAAATATCCGCGGCACGTTGCGCGCAATTTCACACTACGAGTTCACAATAATATGATGTCCTGGCGAGGATACGGGAAAATGTCTCGGTCCACCGAGTGATATCATTCGGATCGTTATTTCCTGTGGTGTGTATCACGGATGCCCTAATTATATTTTATCAATATGCATTTGCTTGAAAATAAAATGATAAGAATATTAGACATCCCTGAGATGTATCTGACCTTAATACACGTCGCATTAATAATTAATTCCTAATTTCACTTAATTTGTATGCTGTCAAACTTGAAAATGGTGACAACTTTGATTCGCAGAAAGGCACTGGCTGATATTTAAAAGCAATTTGTGTATGCGTATCTATCAGAAACAATGATGGAGTTGAGTCATAGTCTGACCCTCAACGAGGATGCTCTTAATCAAATTCCAGAAGCAAAACGGCCAGTTTTTATCTTTGAGTGGTTACGCTTCCTGGATAAAGTCTTGGTCGCTGCTCAGAAGGTATTAAATTCTATAGACATTGACATTTGTAATTCTATAAAGTATATTTGGGTACAAAAGATATACATCTCTGTATCTAGATACTACTTCTTTATAAATTTTATGTTCACAGAGTGATATTAAAGGATGCCAGCAAAAACTCGTAGAACAATTGACCAGACATATGCAAGGAGCTCCTGGCCCTCCCACACGACGTCTTATAGCAAGATGCCTTGCCACCTTGTTTAGTGTTGGTGATACATTCTTGCTTTTTGACACTGTCAACAAGTGCAATGATATTCTGAGAAATAAAGATGACTCTCCAAGCTTTCTACCTACAAAACTGTAAGTACCTTTGGTATTTTTTTTAGATCTCTTTAGCATAATAGGAAATTACTTTTTTATTATAAGTATCACAAATAAGATAATTTTGCAACATATGCTGTGTGTTTCTAGAGCCGCAATTTGTTGTGTGGGATGTATGTATGAAAAATTAGGAAGAATGATGGGCAGATCGTACGAGGAGACAGTGCAAATTCTGATAAAGTCTTTACGTTCCGCAGAATCGCAAACACGGATAGAGATTATGCATACATTGGAAAAGGTGATTTCATTTTGTTTTAAGCATTCACTCGAATGAAACGTGTTCATATGTACGTTATCATCAGGTGTGTGCTGGGATGGGATCGGCGATCACCAACGTGCATAAAGAGATATACAAGGTTTCCAGGCATTATCTGACTGACAGAGTCATGGCAGTGAGATGTGCCGCAGCCAAGGTATGTGAAGAAAAACGCCCGTTACCTTTCCCTTTAATTACAACGGTCGCTTTTTACAGTGTTTGTTGGAAATGTTGAATCACGCCCCATTTTTATACACGACCGAGATCGAAAGCGTAGCGACACTGTGCTTTCGGGCATTCGAAGGTTCCAATTACGAGGTGAGATGTTCTGTCGCTAAATTGCTGGGTACCTTGGTGGCGATGACGCAACTTCCCTCGCCCAAGATCAAAAATCTTACGGGTAAAGTCTTGGTGACAATTTATTACATAAAAATGTTATATATGTTCCTAATAGATATTTCTCTCTTTCGCAGTCGCGCACAACAAAGGCGCCAAACAGACGTCTCTCGAAGAAGTATTAAATATTTTGATGTCCGGCTTTCTGAGAGGTGGCGTCGGCTTCCTGAAAGGAACCGGCGAAATAATCAAAGGGAGCTCCGGCGTAAATCGAGAAGTTCGAGTCGGAGTGACACACGTAAGCAATTATAAATATTAACGCTTCTTAAAAGTGTATGATTACAGTGAAATTTTCCAAGATTAAACTTACGTTCTCGCCCCTGATGATTCATTGATGTTTACAGGCTTACGTGGTGTTCGTGCAAATGTTGGGGGGTACTTGGCTGGAGCGGAACATCGGCGCGTTAGTCGCGCACGTTCTCGACCTGGTGACGAACCCGAAAGCTGCCAACTCGCACGTCGAGGCGGTGTATTCGCGCAAATGCGTGAATTTCATATTGCGCGGCACCGTCGGCAAATTGTTGGGTGAAGGCGCTCAAGCCGCCGCCTGCAAGGAGATAGCACATATTATTTTAAAGCAGATGAATTCCATCGGTAATAATATCCGGAGAATCACATTATTTTACATGATATCTCAGACGTTAACGCATTCCTGTAACACGACGATGCAACCTCTTTGCAGATTTCAGCCCTGAGAACGCTAAGGACTGCAATCAAGAGACGCTGTTTAGTCAGCACTTGTTAGTCTGCGCTTTGCAAGAGATGGGTAATTTGATACTGGGATTAGGCACCACAGCCACGAATTTATTGTCCGATCAGTCTCTGAGTACGTATTTGCGCATTTAAAACTTTTTCCAATGTGTGGAGTTTTCATCGTCGTATATAAGCGATATATGTATTTTTATCTCATCGTAGGTTTAATCGATACTATAATGGCCGTCTTGGTACATCCGTGTCAAGCGGCTAGGTTGGCTGCCTCTTGGTGCTTACGATGCATATGTGTGGCAGTGCCGAGTCAGATAACACCTTTGATCGACCGTTGCGTCGACGGGATTGAGAATATGCGTAGCTCGCCAGAAGCGATAGCGGGCTACAGCAGCGCTCTCGCTGCAGTGCTGGGAAGCGTTCGTTTGTCCCCTCTGGGGGTCCCTCACACTAAGGGAAAGGTGTTATTTTTATTTATTGATTATACACACACACACACATGTGAGATCCGCTTACCAAGACCGTAATTTTCAGATCATTTTCAATACAGCGGAAGAACTGCTCAGAAGCGCGAGCCAAAACAGCCGTTTGTCTTTGAATCGCACGCATGCAGGATGGCTCTTAATAGGAGCGATAATGACTCTAGGTATAAATATCTCATATATTTATACAGGGTGTCTGATCAATGATATTTTAATTTCAAAGACGAAAGTTTAATAATTTACGATAACGAAGGTACCGCGGTGGTCAAGGGCTTATTACCGAGGATGTTGCTCTTGTGGAGAAACTCTTTCCCGCGTTCGAACAAGGAGCTCGAGAGCGAGAAGGCGCGGGGCGACGCTTTCACGTGGCAAGTCACTCTGGAAGGACGCGCTGGCGCACTTTCCGCTATGTACAGCTTCCTACTGCATTGTCCGGAGCTTTTGAACGACGATATTACACGGCGATTGCTCACACCGATCGAGTCTGCCCTGGCGATGCTGACAAAGTGCGAATACTTTTATTTATGTCCTCTCACTCACAGAGTTGAGATTCTACTTCAAACGTTTCTTCCAGTCTGTCGCCCGTTTTGAAGAATTATGGCCAACAGTTGAAAGCTCCCGCGGCTATGGTCCGTTTGCGCTTGTACGAAACGCTATTGCTGTTACCACCACAAACGTTTGAAGGTGATATCGGCACGTCGTAAATTAAAACGATCTGTTTTCCTTTTGCGTTACGTGTACGTGTTTGTAGGTTCTTACACGCATCTTCTGAGGATGCTGGTGTCCGAGTTCACGCTCACCGATAACCCCGGAAACACGACTACTTCTTTGTTACGTGTTGTTTGCCACGCCAATGATTCCGTGATTCTTGGAACATGGCTTCAGGAGACTGATCATCGTACGATCGAGGATCAAGTGAGTGCATACTTTGCGTTGCGAAGTCATGTTTCTGAACAGCGTGGCGTCTTCGTGATATTCCAGTGGCGTTCCCCCTGTTAGTTTAGAGTAACCTCTCTTTAGGAAACTCTTACACCAAGGACTCGTTTTCGTAATTGACGCATTTTTTCAACTAAAAACAATCCTAGATTTACATATTTCACGTGTAATCAATATCCTCTTATTATCCTTATTGAGAAAAGTCACTATCAAATGACCAAAGCAGACGTATTGTAAAGAGTATTTCTTTTCTTTTTTTTTTTATCGTGTAACTTGTTTCGTACTTATGCACAACCTACGTTTTATTTTATAATCTTATATCGTATCTCCAGATATAACTGAGAGATAATTAAATGTGCGAAGAATAGCATATGTTTTTCTCTAAATTAAGCCGTTGTACTCTTTTTACCTTAACTCACAAGTTAACGTGGTTATTCGTGTTTAGATGGAACCAAACAGAAGGGCAGATTTGGAACATGTGAGTAAGATGTTCTGTAAGGTGTGCCTTTCACTTCTGTTACAGAAATTATTTTACTCTCTCTACTTATATTGTGCAAAACTCAGGGTCGCTTGACTTTATGTATTCTTTTTTGTACTTTACTTTATTGTTATTATATTCTACGACGATATTTAATTCGTCATATCTTTTACACTTGCTTTGAAGACACTGAATATATTTAACGTTTCACACATAGTACTCATTACATTATGTTTTGCTTGTGCCATTTTAGAAAAGTCTTATTTGTTTCAGCGAAGAATGCTCGTTTACCTGTTTATTTTTTATTTCACGTTTTCTTTTTCTAGGTTATACAACGCAGTTTTGTTTTCTTCTCGTTGCAGGATTTAAAATGATTTATGATCTATGACACGATCTGCGATTTCTCTCTTTCAGCTTCAACCAAACAGTGCTGCGGGATCCGGTGCATTGGAGCATAATACGTGCTGCCTCTACAGACCTATATCACATGTAAGCTTAAAGTCTGCTAAACCATCTAACTTATACTGCGATTTGGATCCAATATTTGTATCGCGCAAATGGTTTACAGATTGAAATAATACCTGGTCCGTTGCCGTTGGGCGTAGCGGTGATCGACTTGTCAGTCACGTTATTCGGTCAGATCTTCCCGCGTGTAGCGAACAAACACAGACTGCAGATGCTGGACCACTTCAGCGAGTGCATAAAGCACACCAAGTCCGGCAGACAGGAGGCGATACAGATGAATGTGTTCACGGCTGTGTTGAGCGGTCTGAAGGGTCTCAACGAGGCGAAGACAGGCTTCGGGCAGGAAGACGTCAAAAAGTCTGCAACTAATCTCATCATTGTAAGACACCAAATCGGTTGACACTGTTGATTAGAACTACCAAACGTTTGGATATTTGTTTTTATCATCCAAAATCGATTCCGATTTGACAATTCAAATCCGTACTATTCTGGTTAATCTATGTATAAATTCAGATCAGAGTTGAGATCAGAACCGAAGTCTGGATACATGGATTATATGGGTTTGAAGCGTTCAGGCAGGATTCGCTTCTTAATCACTTTTTTTTTTTTCAAGAATGAAACTCGCTTTTTCCACTATTTTTGACAATTAAACCGCCCATGCCTGTTAGATCCGAACGAACATTGAAATCCTACTATCGACCTGTGATGCGCTCTTCACATTTCAGAGCACATTGGTAAGCGGTAATCCTATTCTACGATGGGCCGCGGGAGAAGCGGTTGGCAGAATGGCGCAGGTGATCTCCGATCCGAAATTCACCGCGGAATTGGCGCAGACCAGCTTCGATCGTTTGAAGTCGGCGCGCGATGTCGCCAGCAGGACCGGCCACTCGTTGGCGTTGGGCTGTTTGCACAAGTACGTCGGCGGAATGGGTTCCAGCCAACACCTCAACACCAGCGTCAGCATCCTGCTCGCTCTCGCGCAGGATAACTCGTCTCCCGTAGTACAAGTGAGACACTTTTGTCGGCTTGTTTGCTCACGTTGCTCCGTTGGTAACGAGAACGTTCCCCTGCAGGTCTGGGCACTTCATGCTCTGGCTCTGATAGCCGATTCCGGTGGACCGATGTTCAGGGGCTACGTAGAACCTACGTTATCCTTGGCACTGACTCTCCTCCTCAATGTTCCTCATTCGTACATCGACGTGCACCAATGCATCGGCAAGGTCTTATCGGCGCTCATCACGACGATAGGACCGGAATTACAAGGTCGACAATCAATGTATCCAACTGATATTGTACACAGGCTGTAATCACGAGCTAGATGGCCATAGTTTTTTTTGGAAGAAGGCCTTACTAGAATGACTGACGTATCAGTTAAGACAATGTTATGCCTTGAATCTTTGTCTTTAAGTAACAGTGACTGTCTTAAACTAAAGAGCCGTTCTGTTTGTGATTGATAGACAAATCGTCAATTATATAATAGAAAAGTAAATAAACGCTAACTTGGACAAAGATTTAAGACATAAAACATTGTCTTAAAATTATAAGTCAACCATTCTGCTGAGGCTCAGTGGTGGATGGTTTTTCGAGATTTCCTAATTATTATTTCAGGCGCCCCTTATATGAAAAAGGGTGGCTACTCAAATGGGGCTTCCTTTCAGTAGGGGCAAATTGTTTCTCGTATTGATTATCGAACGATTACATTAATTCATCATTTCCATGCAATCTTCGTTTAATTCAATATCAGCCTTGAATAGAATCTTGATTCTTGATTTACTAGTTTTTATATAAAATCACCAGTGGAGAAAGGGAATCAGAAGAGAATTGATTTCAGGTAACACATCGACGATCTGTATGGCGCGATCGTCTTTCTTGTGCGCGTGCGCCATTATGCAGGACCATCAGGATCCACTTGTTCAAGCGGAAGCAACCGGTTGCCTCCAGCAGTTGCATCTCTTCGCGCCAAGACACGTCAATCTGTCTTCCCTCGTTCCTACGTTATGTGTAAGCTCGTCGTTCGTGTGTTTGCGCGAATATACATATTATTTCTCTTTTTTTGGTTTATTTGCAGCGCACACTATCGAGCAATCACTTGCTCCTGCGTAAGGCGGCGATATCGTGCTTGCGACAGCTCGCTCAGCGCGAGGCGAAGGAAGTGTGCGAGCACGCGATGACATTAGCGAACGAAAGTCGGGACACCAATGTAGTGGAGGGTCTCGTTATCACGGAGACCGGGCTTCCGGGTGTTCTCTTCAGCATGCTCGATACGGAAACCGATAGCAAACTGATCAGAGATATTCACGATACTCTGACCAGCATGCTGCAGATATTGGCTGCCGACAATCTGTCTCAATGGTTATCATTGTGTAAAGATGTTCTCACAATAGCTTCGGGTAAGTCCTCACTTTGCAACACATCGGCTTGTCTTTACGATGATAAGATATTTCTTCGGCGAGTAGAATCGAGTACGATCGAGGAGGGCAACGCGGCGAATGTGGAAGATAGCACCGCTGACAATGAGAATGCGGATGCGGAAGGCGACGACGATCAGGCCGAGTTCCACGCCGACGAATCCGCGAAGCAGCGGCCGTCCATTACGCCGAGATGGCCAACTAGAGTTTTCGCGGCGCAATGTGTCCGACGCATCGTCGCAGCTTGCGTGAATAACAAGCAGGCGCATTTCGATCTCGCTTTGGCCAAAGAGATGCAGCTGTCCAAAGGGAAAGGTGGGGATTAATCGGTGAGCATTGCCGCCTCTCTTCGCTCCGACTGATTGTTCATGTTTACGACAGGGGACTTTCTGGTGTTACATCTCTCGGACTTGGTACGCATGGCGTTCATGGCCGCGACGAGCGATTGCGATCCGCTGCGGCTCGAAGGTCTTAAAACTCTGCAGGAGATCATCGACAAATTCGCCAAAGTTCCCGAGCCGGAGTTTCCCGGGCATTTGCTGCTCGAGCAGTTTCAAGCACAGGTAAATTGCGTATATTTTCCATAATTCAAAATAACGAAAAAATGTATCCATATCGCATTTACACACTAAGCATCACAATCTTCTGCTGAAGTCTATTATACCGAACGTTCTAAGGTCGGAGCTGCTTTGAGACCGGCATTTTCCGCGGAGACTCCGTCGCACGTGACGGCTGCAGCCTGTGAAGCTTGCAGCGCGTGGATCGGTAGTGGCGTCGCCAGGGATCTGAATGACCTTCGTAGGGTGCATCAGCTGCTCGTGTCTTCCTTGGAGAAATTGAGGGAGGGCAACGCGCGGCCGCAGCTTTACAACGAGAGTCTATCGACGCTAGAGAGATTGGCGATCCTAAAAGCTTGGGCAGAGGTATGTTGAAAACGTCATAGTACAATATGGGAGAAGAAAGGCTGAATGTTCGTGATTGTCAACAGGTATACGTAGTCGCTATGATAAGAGACGGATCCGCGTTGAACAGTAAAGATACGATTAATCGAAATGCGAATCAAACGAACGACGAAGCGAACGAAGAAGATTTCGGAGAGTTCGAGTTCCAGAGTGAGAGCTTGCTGAGCCTCGTCCAGCCGGAGCTGTTGAGTCTCAGTCAACATTGGCTGTCCGCGTTAAGGGATCATGCGTTGCTCTCTTTACCACCCGGTATATTAGTATTTTTATTTTTCTCTTTCGGATATCATTCAAATTGCGATCATCCCCCGTAGAATTCTCCAGTCAGTTGCCGCACGACGGTGGGGCCTTTTACACGACGGACACGATGGAGTCCGCGCGTCCTCATTACGTAGAATCGTGGGCGCCGATTCTCCACGCCGCGACGCTCTGGCTGAATGCGAGAGGATTCGAGATGGGGGACAGTGATCAGGAGAAAGCGACTAATGTTACCAACAACAATCATAATAACAACAATGACGACGCCACTTCCAAAACTAACACGAATGTTGAACGTTTTCATTTATTATTTGGTAAATATATATCTACCTCGATTCACTGGGTCATTTTTGACACACTTGTAGATTTTTTTTCCTATTTTTTTCTCGATTTTCATCACTAGGTAGGCCTGAAACAACTAAACAATACTATAAAACTTAAAAAAATCCACGGATAATTATGAAAAAAAAAAGAAAATGGTCAAAAGTGACCTCCCCATTCACGGTTTTAATAGTTTTAGTGTCAATCCTGTGTGATTTAAATATGAAATATACGTTTGTTACTGCAGGTATATGCATGGAGGCTTTGTGCAGTCCTCGCTCTTCCGAATCCCCGCAAAATATAGAGACGTGTTTGAATGCTTTGTACACTCTGCTCGACTCGACGTGGGCGCGCAAAGTCTTCGTCACAGACCGTTCGTTACCCATCGAATTGTGCAATGTTCTTCACAGGTAGATATACGGATGCAAAGTCTCTCTCTGTAGCATACAATATTAATGTACATGTCGTTTTCAAAGATTACTTCTAACACGGGAGAGCTACGTCATCCAAATGATAGCGATGGAGGTGTTGAAGCAAGTGATGAAAGCAGCGCAGGAGGACCTCGCTACCAAAAAGAAGCTCAAAGGTGCCTTTTATTTCAAATATTAAATTATAAAATATTAGAAATAAAATATTCAAATATAATATAAATTAATAAGTGAAAAATACCATCATTCTTTATGGCAGACGACACACCGACGCAACAGGAAAGCAACGAAACATTGGAGCTGGATCTGTTGGGCGAGGGAGAGGAAAACGGTGAGCTCATGCCAGGCAAATCGCTGGTGTTCGCCGTCTTGGAAGTATGCCTGTGTCTCTTGGTGCGGCAGATACCGGCGTTAAACCCGAACCCCGGCGGTGCTACCGCCATCTTGTCTCAGAAGGGATACATGCCGTCCGAGGAGAGCGGCAAGCTGATCGCGTTGTCCCTCAATATAATGGAGTCTCTTCCTACCTTGTGTTCTCCGCAAGGTACATACGCGAAATTAACGGATCGATCGACCGAATCTCATACGTACTTCACGCTCTCATCTCCTAAAGGTGCGGTGGCAATTCTTCCGACGTTGTTGTACTTGGCGACGGGTGTGATACGAGAGACCGCAGTGCGTACGGACAACGACATCGCCAAGACCGGTGCAGAAGCGCCTATCCATGCCGCGTTGCACTGCGTGAAAAGTCTCACCACCAACAAGTACGCTAAGGATCACAGGAGTCGGGAACAATGGACGGGATTGTTGCAAAGCGCGCTTGCTAAGATCATCGATCTGGCTAAAACAGGTATGATTCTTGTTGGAAGAACAGCGAATTACATGAGATAACGCTGTCGGTGAAAAGCAGGGAACGACGAGACCAAAATGGACGAAGTGGCTATGATGTTGGGTATCGCGGTGTTCGTGCTCCATGCGTCGCCGGAGGTGGTGAGTGCTCCGAATTTGCAGTTTCCATGCATCAATCATTTCCGTCATGCGTTCCAGTCCGAGAACATAACGGTGAGCTGACGACAAACATTAGAATACTGCTCGTCGATCTGGAAGTTAAATAATTTGGCCGCAGGTGAAGCTGAAATGCGTGCAAACGTTAAGAACGATATTCCTGCATCCGGAGCGCAACATAAGTACCCCGTACATCCACGCTCTCGCACCGCGACTGGTGGAGTACCTGTACAGCGATAAGAGCAAGCATGTGACTAGCGATATGGAGTTGACATTTACCTTGGAGTGTGTTAGCACGGTGGAGGCTCTCATAGGACTCGCCGATCTTCCTAATCGTAAGTAACCTCTGCGTGAAATTAAGATTACGTCACAATTAGCTTATGGAGTGATACATTAATGCGGAACATGTTGCACGCTATTCAGGAGATCTGTTGCAAGGTGTGTGGGAAGTAGAGATCTTAATATTCTAACTTTCTCAATGTTTTAATACACACTACGATCGATCGTTTCTATTGTGTACATTAGACTTAGACGTAGACTCGACGTGTGTGCAGTGTATAACGTATCTGACTACTTCAGGTATTCAAATGCTGACTCTACTTGTGCCAATTTTAATCAATTACTTGCTGGAGGGCGACGAGCTTCAGCGCGCTACCAAGTATCAAGCGAGCCTCCATCAGCAGAGTTTTCAGTGGCTCAACAAGATCGGGCCGAAATATCCGCAGGTATTTTCAAAAATACTTTCGAATCACCAATGGAATTTATCACATATTATTTATTTAATTTATTATTATCTAACAAATTTATTTAATTACTTATTATTATATTTATATTTATTGTTTTGTTATTTTGTTTGTTTTGTTATTATTATTATTATATTTATTATACTTATTATTATATAATTAATTAAATTTTATTATTATCTAACCAATTTATTTATTTAATTTATTATTATCTAACAATTGTTCATACTTTTAGGAATTTAAAACGCTGATGTCACAATCCAGCGAGCTGAAAACCAAATTAGAAAACGCCGTGAGATCCAGCCATCAGCAAGCTCAGCGGCTTAGTCGACAGGTCGATCCTGTGAAGCCGCAGATCAAGATATCCGCACCGTCGATTAAACTGAAGACCGACTTCTCTAACTTCAATTAGAAAGAAAGAGAGAGAGGGAGAGATAAAGATATTAGAAATAATAATAAAGCGCGTTTATGTTCACCTAACTGACTTGACACAATGATTATCGGTAAATTAAATCGAGTTAATCGCTCTATGTAACGTGTTTTAGCATCGTGATAATTACCAAGTGATAGTATCCCACTTAGAATTTCGCTGTTCTAGAAAAGCTTACCTGACTGTACTTAGAATTAAAAGATCGGTGGCATCGCGGCGGATATGCAAGGAATGGTTGGAAAAGCGGCTTAAAAGGGGAAAAAATGAAAATCGATCGGTCAAGTCGCTTCATCGCGAAACGGTGTTTATCTTACATTCTCTTCATTTCGTTTCATTTTCTCGCACGGTACGCCAATTACAATAACGTTCCTTATTTTCTAATCGTGCTTTCCGTAATGCAGGGAGAGAACATTATATTAAATTTGTAAGTTGTAAATATAATATATATATATATATATATATATATATATATATATATATGTAGGAGATATATATATATATATATATAGTGCGTGTAGAACATATAGAGATTATTAATTTATTTAATGATACAAACACGAGAACGATATTCTCATCACACAGCTCCGACAATGAGACGATGTGAACGAAATACCGAGTCAAGATTTTATTCTGCGAAGAGGGGAAGGGGGGAGGGGTGTCACGATCGAACAATTAAACGATACCAATACGACGTGCACAAAATAAGTTATAGATAATGGTACGTCCGTATTATATACATTTCTCCGCTCACTATAAATCGTATT
Organism: Dinoponera quadriceps; assembly: GCF_001313825.1. Lineage (NCBI taxonomy): Eukaryota > Metazoa > Arthropoda > Insecta > Hymenoptera > Formicidae > Dinoponera > Dinoponera quadriceps. The sequence goes on from NW_014556633.1 coordinate 157,068, forward strand.
AATCGTTCGGACGTTTGATTCTTAATCGATTCGTAATCGTAACGTGACGTAACTCTTATTACATCGATAGAATTATTTATTAACCAACTGTGAACAGTTTAAAAAATCATTTTTTTTAGGAATACACTATTTGCCATAAGAACGAATGAGGAAATAAAGGCGAGCTTACACACTGATTAATAAATACACACTGGTTAAAACGAAAACACACTTAACGTTCTTCTGATAAGAAGACTGATAATCTGCTGTGCGACTTTATTTAACGACTACGTGCGCTAATGGTTTTTCGAATGCATTTGTTTTTATGTGACTAGAACTGATAGTAGTAGAACCGCGCTAGCAACTATCGAGGGAACGTCTGACGTCGCGACATATCGAGCTGTATACCGAGCTCTTTTGTAATACCTGTTTTTCGTTTATAAGAACAACAATCCTTTCCTGACCGCGATGAGATGCGCGAGGAGCACACTCACCGAATTAACGTTACACGATGCTGGCGTTGCAGCGAAACAATGGATCAATTCTTAACTCTTAGAATACGTAAAGACAGTACGAATTCGTCAGATGTAGATTGTAATCCGAACTGAAAGAGTTAACCGTGTAAGTTGTAAGTAGAAACTGGAAGATGCAATTTGAAAGTGTTGCAACATCTTCCTTCCTAATTTGGAATAGCAGTGACTCTATTTTACACGTCTTCATTAGTCGGTTTGGTAACATCCGTAATTATAGCTCCTTGAAATGTATGCTCATTTACACGAAATTATTCCTTTTTTTTTTTATTTCGATTAATCAGTCTATACTTCTTTGTTAACAGATGTAGGGTAACAGCAACTGGAATAATACCAGGGTGACGTGTAATTTATACGATATCTAACGGAATCTTATATATAACGTCGGAAGTTACTAAACCGGTTTTACGCTGTCGTGTAAGGGTGACTTTTACTAAATCCAGATTAAACCGATCGATAAATAATAATAATAATAAAAAGAATTGCCAGTATCAATTTCCAGTAATCTGTAATTTGCCGCTAAATGATAATGGAAAAATTAACCATTTCTATCCGCGTTAGCAAGATAGGACAGTTAATAGTAATGTTAAATCGCCAATTAGATTAATCAGAGTTCAGTGAAATTCACTCAAAACGTATAGTCGTTGGTTGATTAGCGACATCGTTTTAGGGACATTATATAGCGAGTCTCAGTGAAACGTAATAATTTAGGTACGACAGTTTAAATTGCGACAGTGTTGCAGCACGAGTGTTGATAGGTACGATTTTACAACATGAACTAAGTCTTTATTTAATTGTCGTTTTATAATAGCATGGCGTCCCTATGTGAGATACAAGTAAATCGGAACCGATCAAACGAAATTGAATTTCCACGTGAATTCTTTTCAATATACTTATTTCTTGCCGGGATTTAGGTTGGGCTCATACAGAAAACCATCTTTCCATTTAATGTTCTGCACACAGTAAGTGCTGTATCATCTCTATATATATAATTAAGTTCGAGTTGCGTATTAGATCTGGTATAGCGCGTATCACCGGTAAACTTTATAAGAAACTGAAACGAGTCGTTAGATGCGGGAAGGATTATGTGCTCGATAGATGTTCTACTATTTTTATATGGTTATTTTAGGGACGCGTTGATTGTTTGTAACTTTTAATTATGCGACCATTTATATAGTATACAGGGTGTCCCAGAATACCCGTATGCGGAGTGAATCGGGAGTTTTTTTGGCACCAAACGTAGTCACTTTGTAAATGACTGATACTTCGTGGTTTCAGACCTAATTTGCGCGCAATCTAGTATGTTTTGACAACTTTGAATAGCTCTCATTAAAAAATTATCGAATTCGAATGGAATTTTGGGAAATGAAAAGTTACTTCGTTTAATATCAAGAATTTTCTAATGGACTTCGCATGTAGTTATTCTTGGATATCTTGCATATATATATACAATGGTATGTATCTGGTCCATCGAACTTCCATGTACAATGAATGAATGTTTCAAGTCGCGTTTTAACCGAGGCAGAAATTTTCTCTGACAAATGGTACAATTACATATAGCGTTGTATTAATGATTGCAGTTAACGGAATGAATAAATATAACTAGTAACTGATGACTCCTTTTTTTGTCTACGTTATATTGCAAAAAGTAAAGACAGTCAATGTGTGAATTATTGTTCTGTCTAGAAAATAAAGATCTTTTAAAGTATCTAAATCAGTGTTCGGTATCACATAAAATTTTGCGCAAGTAATAATCGTATGCCAAAACGCAGCCGAACGAAAAAATGTATTTTTCCAAAATGAATTCTTATTGGACCTTATCGGTTGTATCCCGACGTTTTATCACGACAGACGTTTTATCACGACGACAGATCTTATCGGTTCAAGTATTGAGTTTTTATCTTAACACTAGAATCGCAGCTCGATCATTTTTTATCTATTTTCAGATTTTCTTTCTCTTATTTTTTTGAAATTTATCACTGTCGCGAGTCACACGGCACAACTGAATCACGTGCTCCGTGTTAATCGCTTGCAAGAGGCGATCATCTCCGATTAGCCGAGATACGCGACCTTATATGGGCATGTTACGATACATGGGCTAATATTTTACCTAATGGTGCCGCGAGATAATAAAAAGAAGAACGTCCTTGGATCCCGGGCAATAGTACGATTCTGCCTCGTACGGTAACTCGTCGTCGGTTGCTTGTGTATCCATTACCTTGCTTTTTTTACGCGATAACTGCGTGCGGTATTTATGGAAGTGCCCCCGAGTAATAGTGTAATTGCTTTCAGCGTAACACTTCTAAAGGTAGGTGCGTCGCGGGACCCGTGTGCTGCGCCCCTTGAAAGAGGGAATAAACTGAACATTGGTTTGTGTTATTATTAATTCGACTCTTTTATTTTGAATGCCCTTCCGAGACCACTTGCGAGCAATCACTGAGAAGCCTTATTTATCATGAGACGGACAAATAAAAATGAAAATGACACGAACTATTTTTTGTCTGGAGTCTTAAACAAAAAAAAGTTCTCTGAGAATTCCAGGTTTTTCTAGGCAATAGACACACCTTGCTTTTGCATTGCGTTTCACAATCAGGAATATTTAAATATACATCGAGGAAAGTATTTAAATTTTAATAGCACTTTCGCTGTTTAGAAAAGGAAACGTAATTAGCCGGTAGAAAAATACAACAAAATGGACCGCAATGACAACGCGTAAAAAAAAGTAATTGGGCTGAACACAACACGCCACGTTAAATTAATCTTTACAACCGTTTTTGTAAGAACGTTTTTGTACGAGCGTTTTGTAAGAGCGTGATATATAATGTAAAAATGACTGCGAAGGGTATGTTTACAGCAGTTCAGCGCAAGCTATTGTCGCGAAAACATCATTTCTTCAGGACCGTCGTTCAAACTAATCGAAATTTAACATTTAAGTTGCAGTGAGAAGTTAAGTTGTACCCCGATACGAGGAATTTCAACACATCCGCACAAGATGGTAAAGGCAAAAAAGTTCATACTCGCCAAATATTTTGTGAACGCACCGAAGACGACGGATTTTAAATTAGTGGAGGAAGAATTACCACCTCTGCAAGATGGAGGTAGGTATAATTAGAGGAAATTACTGAATTGTCATATCACGTCATGTTGTGATCATTACTGATAAACACATTACATTTCCGACTAAAAAATGAGAAGAAGGTTCAGAATGGCGAATATAAATATGTTGAAATCTTTTATAATGACAAGGCGCGACATACATGACAAAAGTTATTGATGATATTAACAATATTATTTACATTAAAATATGATAATTTCACATTGACATATGATTATCAGATTTAATTAAATTATACGCCTTACTTTCAGAATATCTCGTGCAAGCCGAGTACATTGCTATAGATCCGTACGTTAGAGTGTTTTCGCCTAAATGTCCACTTGAAAGCACAATAATTAGTTCTCAGGTTGCTAAAATCGTGGAATCCAAGAATCCAGAATATCCGGTTGGCAAAAGAATCGTTGGATATCTAGGCTGGAGAACGCATACAGTTGTCAAGCCAGAAACGAGCCAGAATCTCGCGATACATGATACATATATTTTACCGGACATTGGCGATCTGCCACCATCTCTTACCTTGGGCATGCTGGGAACGTCAGGGTAAGTTGGAGCAGGAAAAAATTGGAGATTAAAAGATAATAATAATATTCATTACATCGTTGGGTCTCACTTAAACATTCTATATAAATTGACATACTGTATAATTGTGCTGATTAAAAATATAAATTATTATTCAACATAAAAATGCGCTTTTCACCGTTTTTAATCTCGATATACACTCAAAAAAAAATAGTTTTGCAGTCATAAAAGGAAAATTGTGCTCTTTTCTAGCAATACAGCTTATTTCGGCTTGACGGAAATATGCAAAGCGAAACCCGGTGAAACCATCGTCATCAGCGGTGCCGCCGGAGGGGTCGGTTCTCACGTGGGTCAGATCGCGAAAATCATGGGGCTCACCGTCATCGGCATATGCGGCTCCGACGAGAAGTGCAAATGGCTAACCGACAAGTTGGGCTTCGACTTTGCCATCAATTACAAGACCATGCCGATTGCGGAGAGTCTACGTAAAGCTGCTCCGCAAGGCGTCGATTGCTACTTTGACAATGTATGTCAATCACATATAATAATTGATCGCCTCTAACCAATTATATATAGTGTTAGAGACGGTAACACAGTTACATATATGTTCAAATATATATGAAACTAACATGTGCTACCTGGGAAGCAATCACAATGCAATCACTGGTAATTCTGCAGAATTTAATATGTGCTACAGAGGATACGAATTATATTAGGTTGGTGCGTATGAAATGTCGCATTCTCTTTACATGCGGACGTTTTCCTCCCTGTTTTCGTTATACTTTTGTATTTGGCATAACCTCATTCATACTCGTATTGTCCATTGCCAGAGACTCATTTCAACAAAATAGGTTTTCTCGAAGGTCTTCCCTTTTTTATTTCTTTTGAGTTTATTACCGATATGAATTCTGCCGACATTCGCGTCATTTTCTTATATGAGTACAAACTTGGTAATAGTGCTGCAAAAGCTGCACGCAACATAAACCAAGCGTTTGGGGAGAATACG
>NW_014556633.1:164030-213076 GCF_001313825.1 Dinoponera quadriceps
AGTGTTTTGGAAAGCTCTCGAGGTCAGCTACAAGAATATGTAATAAAAAATAGAGGATGCCATTAAAAGAAATTGAGGTGACCTTCATGTGACTTTCAAATAATTCTTCAAGGTCAAACCAATGGTACCGTCTTATGGTCCCCTCGAAACAAAACAACTTTTGTCTGAAAAATTTTTCTCTTCCGGGCTTGGTTTTCGAAATATTCGACTGGGTCGATTAAAATGGCCCACCTTGTATATCCCAATCGCTAATACCACATGTTTACTCGCCGCCTACTCGTGTAAACTAGCTTTTCAGAGCCTATCGACAAACTTCATCAAACATCTTATTAATTTCTATTTATATTTGTGTAAAAAAATAAGTAAAAATATGCATGAGAATTAAAGATTCTCTTCGCGCTGTGAAATGTTTCTCAAGAATTATCTCGTTATCATTATTCTTTTTAAAATTACTGACAATTTTCTTTTCAAAATTCAATTCTGCCTATTTTGTCGTGATAAAGAAAAATATTCCTTCATATATGTATTTTATTTATTTGTCATGTTCGTGGATGTATCCTTATATTAAGATTTAATATTATCAGTTTCTCAGCTCTAACAATTAAATATCAATTTTTAACATATATTTATACAATTTTTATTCGACATTTCACAGACAAATAAAATCGTTCTTTTGTCGAATATAATAAATTACTGAAATATTTCTCTCTCTGGTATGTCTGAAAAAGACGATCCATATGTTTAAGATCTTTCTATTGATTTTCAAGGGGAAGCACTTTGAATTTTGACCCCGACTCTTTTTAAGATTGAATATATTGTTTTCGTTTTGTTCGGAAGTACAAATTCGGACGAACGCGATGTCTCGTATAATCGGCGGCGATGCGTCAATCAGGCGATACGTTTCATCATTCATCCCACCGCGCGCGCGTCGCGTGTACTCTGCCGCTTTTCTCCGTCTTCCCTGATCTTCTCCGTTCTCTTTCTCACTCTTTCCGTCTTCGACGCGTGTCTGGCGGTCTAGTTCAGTGAACGAAAGCGCGTCAGTGGGAAGCCGACAGTCCCCGTCGAATCTTGACGTGGAGCGCGCGCTGTATCTATTTCGAAGGCCTCCAAAATTACGGGTCAAAGTTACTTGGTTGTTCGAAAAAGGATAAATTCTAAAAAATCCATTTCTTCGGAGCGGACGTTGCTCGAACGAGTGATTTAAGATAGAGATTTGTCCTCAGTGAACAGTTCTCGTGATTTTCTTGAAGAAAACGATTAAAAAAGCAACGCGACTGAAGAAGAAGAAGAAGAGATGGCTACACGTGCAACGCTATGGAATTCACCGGTTGACGTCACCTAGTTAGTTAATCGTAGTCGCGAATTGATAGATTGGAGTCGCCATCCCGAGTTCACCGTGAGGGATTCGCAGCGCGCTGATTAGCGCGAATTGACGCAACCACCGTTGTTGAGGGTGAGGTCAGAAAGGGAAAAGTCAGTGGTGAATCGATGAAGCACTGTGATAAGCGATGATCTATCGCACAAAGATCGAGATTTTACACGTCAGATCCCGATGAACTTTAGAATTAATAGAACAGAATTGAATTTCTGTAAGATTGCGATAGAAGATTGCAGATCGATAAAATCCTCTCGATACGGCTGTGAAAGTCTCCTTGCTACAGCGAGAAGAGATATTCGAAAGATTTTCCGAGTAAAAACGAATTTTTTCGTTAATTTAACCGAAGTGAAAAACGATTATTTTAATTTAAAACTATAATTTAGACAAAACGACTTCTTTGGGGGACTTTTGAGGCCGCTTAGGATCAACGGATCAATTTTTATTAATAAATTTCGCTCGACGTCACACACTATGAATGTTACTGCATTGCTCTTTCCATAAAATCATTGTTACGATCGCTTTACAATTTTTGATAAGCCTTGTTAATGGAAAACGACTCCCGTCATGATCGGCGAATGTGTATAATACGAAGAATTCATCAACGTTGTTAAATATTTTGAGTTAGAACTCTGCGTAAAAAAACGAAGAAGAGAGAAAGAAGGAAAAAAGAAAAAACGTGAAAAGAGACATCGTTTATCCACTCTGCCTGACTTTTTTTCTTCGAGAAAGTGCGAACATGGCTAATAATAACGCGCTTTGGGTATTCGGATATGGATCGCTTTGTTGGCATCCCGGCTTCTCGTACAGCAAAAGCATTGCCGGTTATGTCAAGGGCTTCAAAAGACGTTTTTGGCAAGGCAACACAACACATCGTGGAACGGTGGAAAAGGTGAGTCGAATCGTGCGTGAGATCGTTTGTAAACCTATCCTCGTTGCTCTTCGTTATATATATATATATATATGTGTGTGTGTAGATTATGTCACTCTGAACAAAAAGTCCTTTACTATTTTGCAAATAATTAGGAAAATTTTTGAGTTATTAATTAAAGAAGCCTCTACTATATATGACCATCTTTAATAATTCAAAATTTTGCACGGTTGTTTGTAAAGTAGTAGAGAACTTTTTTGTTCGTTAAATTTTTAAATATAATTTTTGTTCACATTGACCTAAACTACAAATATATGACGGATGAAACATCAAACACCCTGTATATAGAATTAACGCAACTCATCTTCAAATTTTTCTTCTTTAATTTTGTAGCGAAATGTTTTTCGAATTTCACTGTATACTGTTTCACGCTATCTATATTTATCTGTCTAGGAATTTTATTTCCTCATACTTGTAATTACACATATGATATATATATAAAATTAATTATCTAATGTCGCAAATTGAATTTTAACCCGTTAACTAGGTATAACGAAATATTTCGTCATACACGAACTACTGCTGCAATGGGCATGACGACAATTTTCGTCATGGAAATTTACCGTAGTATTTTGAACGCAAACAAAAAAAAATTTATTCTCCGGTTAACAGGTTAAATAACATATCGCGTTCACATTTTGCTCGTAGGAGTCGCTTTCGCGATGTGCAACAAATTCTCGAATGCGATAAAGTGGACTTGTTCCTCTCGTAAATCAGTCACGCGCATTGTGTACGGAGCAAACCGTTGAATTAATAGCTCTTAGACGAGATCCACAATGGAGCACATAAATAAATCATCGTTTTCGTTCGAATTCCGTACGTAGAGATTGTCTTAACCGGCTTTTATTGGTTCCCGAAGATTACCAAGACGTCGGCTTGCTTACATCTCTTTACCAGACGTTGCACTCTCCTTTTTTTCCATGATATAAATTATCGTTCCAGCGCGTTTTAGATTACACTTGTGTTACGAACCGGTAGTAACTGATATCTCTTCAAAGAGAGTTTAACTCCGCGTGTCGCGCGTCTCTTCTCATCGTCCGCGGTGCGACACGCATTATTTTCCCACGCCGTAAGAATAATTTTACGCGATCAAATTCCAACTCAAATCTTTTTTTTTTTCGTTCACTCGAATACCTATATTTTTATCGATAAAATCCGTTCTCTTTATCTTGCAGCCCGGTCGAGTCGCCACATTAATCGAAGACAGAGAGGTAACTAAACTTAAGTAACACATCGCGAAAACCACAAACAGATCTTACTAGAAATACTTCTTTTTCGATAACAGGACACGGTTTACGGGCGGGCGTTTCAAATTCAGGACAGCGCAGCGCTGCCCTATTTGGAAAATCGAGAGTGCGCTCTGGGGGGATATCTGACGATCATAGCGACGTTTCACAGCCGGGACGGTGCCAAGCAAATCCCCGTTGTGATTTATATCGCCACCAGCGAGAACGAGCTCTGGCTCGGCGATGCGCCGCTGCAGACCATAGCGCGTCAAATCACCGAGTGTTCCGGCCCGAGCGGACACAACGTCGAGTACCTGTTACGGTAAGGACATATCGCCGTTTATAGTTACTTCACGCGAGGCTGAAAAGTGTCATCCGGTTCCGATAGAGCGTAATAAACTTTCCACGGCGAAACACTATTTTACGAAACCTCCCAAAAGCGAGAAATTCATTTGTTTTTTTTTTTTAATTCTACCTCTCGCTCATTTGTCCATTCTCATTATACACATAGAAAATTATATATTGCACTCAAGTAAATGTTCTCTCGTTACAACTTTTATATAACTTTAAATATTCGCAAATAAAAGTTCATCATAAGCGTCAAATCTGTTCAAAATATATTCTGAATCTTAATTAAAATTAGTACTTCAATCCAGAATATTAAATTAAAACAAACTTCGATTTATTCGAATTAACTGAATTTAACTTTTCTTCGATCAAGCTTATAATATTATTTACTACGGTGCATTCTTTGAGTTAACATTCTACATGTGCGTAACACTGAAAATCAATAATCCGTGTCGAACATTCGATTAATTTTGTTTAATAAATAATCATTACAGAGATAATTATCTAAAGGTTTAATCGAGAGATTATCTTTTCATGGATATTTTCGATATTTGTGCGATGGGAAATGCAATTTCAACCGCGGTCGTTGCGGAAAGTCGCACGTTAATATTAGATTTCGATACGCTAATTCGATACGCTAATGTTATCGATTGCGTTGATCACGTAATAAAACGACGCGCATCGCATGTGACTGGTGACAGATTGGCGGAGTTCATGCACCGTTACTTGCCGGAGGTGTACGACGAACATCTCTTTACGTTGGAGCTGCTGGTACGTTCCAGGATAAAGGAAGAGAACATGTGCCTGGCGACGCTGATGGGAAACCGCGACTTCGTCATCGATCTCGAGGACACGGAAGCGGCGGTTCGCGCGGAGGATCAGCCGGACGGCAACGAGCAGTCCCGCGGGAACTTATTACAGTTTAGTGCGCGAATAGCACCGAAGACTCTACGCTGCCTGAAGATGTAGTCAATCGCACTGTGTAATACAATAATTGTACTATACAGTTCCCCCGATCACGAACCCTGTTTGATAAACGATCAGTAAGAAACAACCTATCACGTTCGTTGACAGAGTTCATTTGGGCAATCCTCCCCACGGATCATCATCCGTCCTTTTTTATTTATTTCTATATGATTGTATAAAATATGATTGTATAAAATAGATATTTGATTCGTTAATGTGAATATGTCACACTGCTAACGAACGTGTTATTTTTCCGTAAACGCACATTCAATGCACAAATTGTTTCGATAACGACAAGCAGCGTCCCTAGAAGAATGTAAACTGTGAAGGATAGATCTGTTGTTAGATTTTTTACATTTTTACGACTCCCTTGGAAAGGTAACGATAAAAGTATAAAGACACGAGAAGCGTGCACGGGTGTCTTGGTGCTCTATTTAATATTAATATTATTGTGTGTGGGAGGGTATAAATGTCCATCATATATATTGCATTTCGCAATATAATATAGTACCCCAAGACATCCGTGGTCGCTCTATACTTCCATTAGATCTGTTATTCTCTTGAGAATAGTACATTGAAAAAAAAATTACTACGTTCAAATAAATAATGACTAAGGAGTATTGGAGTAGTTTATTTACTTGATCCAAATAAACTACTCCGATACTCTTTAGCAAATATTCACTTGAACGTAGCAATTTTTTTTTCAGTATAGATTCCGATCTGTAGTTAATTTAAATTAACGTTTAATGATTTGACTCACATTCGAATATTTATGACAGATTTTTACTACTATGTATTTACAATGAAAGAAGACATTTTTCGAAAAAATAGATACTATCCTACGTTCCATCGAATGCGTACTGATGATTATTACTAAAGAATCGTATCGCTCGCGCCTTTATCAGTGTAAGATCTATATATTATGTTACTTGTGTACGGTAAAATACATACGCGTGTGAACTTCTTTATCGCACATCGAAAATGTCGCTGACTCTATCAGTGTGTCGGCAAGATGGTTTGTTACTATGGGTAAGGAAGATCGCTACCTTTTCGATCCCTCCACAAGACCGCTTTCTTCAACTACTATATTTTGCGTACATTTGGAGGAATAAATCTTTTTATTCGATGGAATTGTCATTATGAGATAAAAGACTTTTCAGAACACTTTACTTTTATTTACGGTACTCGAGGCGAAAGCACACACACACACTGTTCGACCGGAAAATGTCTTGGCGTCCGATAGGAAAATTTTATTTCAACTGAAAACTGAATTCTTCCTGCTACAATAAAGCGATCCGACGAGAAACTCATGAACGGTACATCGCAATATGGAACAGCCATTCATCCAGCCGCTTAGACTCTCTATGAATATTAGACTGCCCATCCTACGGAACGCTGCGCCGCATTTTAGCTACCATTATTTTACGTAATAATTCGAACGTTCGGGTTTTAGAGAAAAATTTCCTGGAGAACACTCGATAACAGTACTGTAACGGAACAATCGCGCCCCGTTCTATTAGTCATATTATATATACAGGCGGAAAAAAAAATACATCATTCGCGTCCGGTCGTGAAAGCGAGTTGCCAAAATTTGACGGAGAAGATTACCACGGTGAAACTGCGTAGCCGCGGTGCGTATGATAATTGATGTAGTTAACATCGCACAGCGGTTCAAAAAAGAAATCTCCGCCATCTAAATACAGCGAATAACGCAGGGAAAGCTTTTTTCTCTCCAATTTTTAATAAGTCTCTCCAAGGATTTAGACTCATACTTTCGCCACCACATGGTGTGTGTGTGACATACCGATTCATGTAACGGATCGTTTGCGATAACGTTGTATAACCGTGAATGAATATTTACGTGGAGATCTGTATCGCGCCATTCTCGAAACGAACGGCGCAACCGTGGAATAAATTGTCGTATCGATCCGAAAACAGATCTCGCGCAACGAAGAGAGACGATTTTCCGTCCCTCTTCGATCGTAACGGACCGGCTTTTCTAATCTAAAGGGTCGTAACGGGTTGCGCTCGCAAAAAGAGAAGATTTCGGACGGACAGTAATCGACCCGATCGCATTCGCGATGCAGTTGCGTTCTCAACTTAAGCCTCTCGTGTGTCTGAAAGTCACGCATTCACGGGCGCGAGTCGGGCTTAGAAACGGGTTTACGTTAGACGTTTATTACGCGACACTAGAGAGGGAGAAAGAAAAAAATGATAAAAGAGAGAAAAACGGCCGCAACGCTCGTCTCCGTGACGCAAAAAAGACCTGCGCGAGACGTTCCTCTCGCTTCTCACGCATTTTTCCAAGCCGATCGATCGGCAATCGGAATTATAAATAGTAACGCCGCGGCGTACTCGATTCACACGATCCTGATTGGAGCGGGAGTGATCAAGTTTAATGATAATGACCTTTATTCCATTCGAATGCATAATTCGAATTCATTTTGAAAAAGAGCGAGGCAGGAGTTAAAATCGTGTGTGCGAATTGAATTACTAAATATTTTATCGAATAAATATGCGTTATAAAATGAACGTAACAACATCGAGCAGAAAGACGGCAGTATTGAACATTTCAAGTTAACAACGAAATCCATTGACCAATTATCTCGCGGTGGCAATGCGACGGCGGTTACGTCAGCTATGTTTTAAGCACGGACATCGATTTCTTACGATAAAGAGAAATCCGTTGAAGTTTTCGAGCCGAGGCTCAAACAAATAAGCGAGTTGCCCGCGCATGGTCTTTACAGAATGGACATATACCGGCGTCGGTCACGCACCGTGACGATAGAACCAGCCAGGTATCTCGGGGATAACGTTACTCGGTAGCAAGCAGTGCATCTACTGTCCTGCAATTCGAACGGCCGATCCGAAAGTTCGAAAGCTGATGCGACATTTTCATCGGAACCGATTAATATGAATTCAGACCGCTTAATTATCGTCGGGTGTTAATCACCGGGCAGAAATTCGTGGGAAACTTTCGAGAAAAAATCGTACGGGGTATGCATAATAATTATCTGGCACATACACACGAAAAAGAAATATTTTGCTGGCGCAACAAATTTCGCTTGTGCTGACAGATTTGTTACCCGGGCAAAATAATTTGTCCGGAATTTACTGTTGCAGCAAAACGTTTAGTTGGTATAAATATTCAGCAAATAGCAATGAATATTCTTAATAAATATGTTTGCTATCGTCTCAAGTAAATCTGTTTCGAGCACAAAATCGAAAAGCGATCGAAATATTCGCCGTGAGCGACGAAAGTACAGAACGACCGCGCGTCGTCGCGTGGAAATTTACGTAACGACATGCCGTGCATCGATCCTCTTATTGCGATGATATTTACTGTGAAAAGCGAATGAAGACGCGCCGCATGCAACAAATTGGACATAGCCGGCATGAAGAAGTTAACAACTCCGCACACGAGCCAACTCGAGCGTGTACGGGGTACACGCTTCGTTTCGCTGAAATAATAACGAAGATCCCCCAGTCCTCCTCCTCGCCATAAACGTGTGTCGTCACGGTGTAAGCAGGAATTTCTTGCTCTCCTTTCCTCGCATTTTCACCGAAAATTGCAAAAAATTCACCCGCAGATGAAAGAACGACCTGAAATGAAGTTTCGGTAAAAAAGCAGCTGCTGCTACTCCGTTAGATAAAATAATCATTTCGGGGGCGCGACAATAATTAGTCCGAAAATTCAAATCCTCAGTCTTGATTCGTTCTCCTCCTTAATCCGCGATAATTAATTCAAGACTCGCCCATCGTTATGCAAGGAGCTCCACGCAGCTCGATATTATTCTGGAAACGCGACGCAGGTGACGCACACGCGTCGATTGGCTGCAAGAAACGTCCTACGCGATCGATTTTGCACGGCGATTTCGAAGGTTCGCTGACGAGATCGACGAGTCAACGATCCGGCAATGCCGTGTCGCGCATGAAAAGGCGCGGCAAAAACTTCGTTAAGACCGGCTCCAAGGAGCGTAAAATGTGACGTGACGATTTCCGCCGAGAAAGGAAAAAAGATTCTCCCCTCCCTCTCTCTCTTTCTCGGAAAAATCCATTCTGCGGAAAGTAACAAAGTATCAAAGAAAGAATGATACGTGTGAACGTTAACGACGGCGTTTCGGCGCGTCGTCGTTGCAATTACATCCTAACGATCCGCTTTGTAAATATAATACGGCGTTCCCCTCAACCGGTGAAATTTCTCCCCGGGGCAAGAAACGGTGTAACCGTGGAACAATGCCGCGGTTCCCGTGGACCGTAAATACCGGGGGAATCAAACCGTGGATTAGCCGAGTGTATTCCGCCGCGATTACACCTGCGTCTCCGCTGTTATTACGCGTCGTCGAAAAAACTTTCCCCCAACGTCTTTATCCGCCTGAGAATTTCAATACGCGTCATCACTTTTCCCTCGCAGCATCCGTCGGATGGAAGCGATATCGCGCGACGATCATCGCGTGGAATTAAAGAATCCAATGGAGGAGAAGAAGAAGAGGATGGAATTTAATCCTCGCGAGACGTTATTGCGAATGATTCTTCATGGTGTTTTGCAGGCTGGCCGCGTGAAGAGGAAAAGAAAACGTCGAATAAAGAAAGCTTCTAGCCGTTTGTCCTAAGCAAGAAAATGTGATAAAGGGCGCAAAAGTTGCGGCTTTAATCTTATATGGAGGAAAGTAATTTGCTGACGCGATGAATTTTATGCTCTATCGCAACAAAATCTGTCAGTATATACGGACAACAAAATAATTTGTTAAGAATTGCGTTGGTTGAATTCTACAAATTATTTTGCTTGTAAGATGAATTAGTAAATGTAGATTATTTTTTACCAACAACAAATTAACATGTCACAAATTCACTCAGCAGAATATTTTCCATCTTGGCAACAAAATTGTTTCTGCTCTGATTACTCTAATTACCAAATCTGCCAACTTGGTTATACCAATTAAATTTTATCGCTACAGTATACGTTGATATATCGCAACGCAATATGCAACGATGGTTTCACCACACTAACCAAATTATGATATGACGGGATATATATTTTTGCGAAATATACCTAAGTTTTCCTATTTATTGGTTCATTCACTAGGAATGAAATGTTATGTTTCGCCGTATTAGAATGAAGGTTTATTTCTGTGAAATGAACCTTCGCAAATCAATTTCTCAGTCTTTTTTTTTCTCACTATACGGACCAACGCGTCATTCTCGCGCGTGTGTGAATCAATTGCCGGGTGAACCGCGTCGACCGAAACGAAAACGAGGTATCCCGAGATATTGTTACGAGCGCGTAATCGTGTTAATACGACGTTACGTGATAATTGTTTGTTAATGCGGGCCATCCATCCCTCCGCATAATTCTTTTGCGTTTCGCCTCGGTACGGCTGATCAATCTTTCCGCCGATAAGTTAGCCGTTATCTCGACCACGGCTCAATTAATAATTTAATGTCCCGATGTATAAAGGCGGAAGAAAAGGCAACAACGCGCGAGCGGACGCGCCTAATTTACTTGAAATTCCCTCGCCATTATCGCGCGACTCTTCGATCATTTTACGCCGGTGCATCAATTAACTGCACTGCTTCTCCCGGTTCCTACGTATATATTTTGCAACACGTATCTCTCTCCCGGGTACGATTCGCCCGATATCATAAAATCCGCGAGACTGTGCAATCCTCCCCCCTCTTTTTCGGATAATAATTTACGAGCGTGACTCGACGCTCCTTCCGCGTCGGGAGATGCACACATGCACACCATTCACACGCACGATCTGGTCCGCCTGACATTACAAGCTTCCTTTCTCGCGGAAAAGAAATTTCTCGCTCGGAGTTGCGGAATGCAGAGGAAGAGCAAACCGCCTCCTGCTCTCTTGGCCGGCTCGCGTAATATTATCAGACCGCATTGAAAGAAGACGCACTTTCGATCTTCCCATACCCGAATTTATGCACGTAACTTCATCGAGAACGAAATCTTTCGTCAGAAAGATCGCCTTTTCCACGCTCTCGATTCCCCGCGCTGCGCCCCATTGATCGGCATATGCTCGCCGCCTGGACGAGCTAATGGCTCGTGTGTTGGGAGGTTATTCATATCCGTGATTCTGAAAACTAGAACGAAGCCTGCTTCCGTATCGGCGAATGGCAATTACGAGGCCGAAAGGGGTCATCGTTATAAAGGCGCGAAAGGGGTTAAAAGCCGATCGGTGTACACTAAATGATGGTGTTAAATAGTCGAGCACGTAGAGATTTTCGGCCGTGCCTCCACGAGAATCAGCGGCGGATTAATATTCGGGCAAACTCCGATCGGGCGATATTCAATGGGTGAAAAAATGAACGAGTGCTCCATTAAAGAGCACTGTTAACAGAAACACCTAATCGAAAGGTTTCACTCAGATATTATTCTCCTTTTATAATCACACACGGAAAAAATAATTTGTTGGCACAGCAATTTTTGCCGCTGTCGCGGCAAAATTTCTCAGTTACTTATGTGGACGGCAAAACAAATTTGTTCAGAGTACTAACTGCCACTAGTTTGTTGCAACTTACCTATTTACGAGGGATTCGGTTTTACGAACGACTTCCGGAAAGAATCGATCGATCGCGCGAGTCTATCTATCGGCACTACGGCGATTAACAGCAGGTGGAAATCTGCGTCACAAAGTTCGTATAAATCCACGGGGTAGCGAGTTACTCTACTTATCACCTGCCACCTTCGTGAAACGCTATCCCTTTGATATCTCTTTACACGCTATGTGATTATTAAAGCGGATCTCGCCTCCCAACATAGCTGGACGTTACGACAAAGCCAACAATCTGCCGAAGAATCCGTCACCTGATTGTGGGTCAATACCAATAAATAATTCAATACACTCTTCGTGCATGGCAATTTATAATGTTTAAACATGATTTTTCTCACGACGATAATATATAAAACGACGCAATCTATCCGAATGACATGAATGTTGTCATAATAAAACATTTTTATTTCCTAAAACAATGAAATGGAAAATCATAAATCTTTATATGTTCATATAATCAAAGCATGAAACATAAAGCCTATGAAAATGATAAAAATTAGAAATTACAATTTACTGTTATATCAAACAAAATATACATTAATATTTTCTACAGTGCAAGTTTTTTACTCACTTTAAATTCGTATCGAATCGAAATCGCGGTCGCATAGGTTGATTTTTAGCTGAAAAGCTGGGAAATTTCTCAATATAAAGAAACAATTTAGCTCATATCGCTTTTCCGCGCGGAGATATCGACGAGCGCGCGGCGAAATCGTCAGACCTAGGCCGCCGACAATGTTGCGCGCCGCCGGAGGTGTGAAGACCGCTACAATGTTCTACGCGCGCGTCCACCGCCGGACGACAAAGGACCGACTTTGAAAACTTCGCACCCTTCGTACAATCGTACCTCGGCGAAAAATTGACGTACGAAGGTGAAACAAAGACCATTCTTCTTGTCGTTTCACGCGTTCACACGTGTTATGCACGACATATCGCGATATATCACTGTTGGAATGGATTTAAATGCGGAAATAGCGAGCGTCAGTAGTTTCTTTATCGTACAGAAGTGTCGCGTGCTCAAGAAATTTCGCGTGATCCGTCATGTTTCCGAAGTGGCGTTTCATTTTCAGGCGATCTCGTCTCTTCAAGGAAATATTAGCGAAATTACAACCGGCATTCTTCTCCCGAGTTTTCTTATATATTTTCCACGGAGTCGATGATAAGGTGAATATCCGGACATAAACCTGGACGTTCGTGTTGTTTTCGTTTTTAACTACGAAAACTTTCGACCGTGAATATACATTTAATATGTTTCTATATTGAAAGTTTAAATATTCGTGTTTAAAGACGAAACTAAAGAAAAGCTTTTATTTTAATGTCTTCTCCAAAGGAGAAGCGACCAATAACTGATCGCATTTATTCGATGTAGCATCGAAGGAGCACAATAGAAGACCTTTGAACACTTAATGTAGAACTAAATTAAACTAAGAGTAAGATTTCGACTCGGGATCTCGCGGTGTCTTTTATTTTCTCGTGCTTCCGAGGATCGTAAGAATCCGGGATAAATTTCACCGGACCGCGTTATCGACGATAACGCGCGCGAATTAGAGGTAACACCAGCGGGACGGATAGCGGAGTGTCAGCTGCGAGGTCCCTCGTCGCCGGGAAGAAAAGGCGAGGAAGGGGATAGCCATGAGAGAGGAGTCATCCCGCTTGCGTCATTCACCTGCCGCGCGCGGTGTCTGCGTCCGTTTCTCGTACTCTGCGACATCGTCGACGACACCGAAACTCGGTGATCCCGATGATAATCAACAGTCCTGATAATTAATTCAAACCGCCCTCGGAGGATTTGACCATCGTTCGTTCGATTTACATCCGCTTCTCCGAAATGTTTCCTCCGCGCGTCTTCAAATCGGCGAACTTCCTATCTAATAGAAATCTGGCCATTCTCTTACGATTTTTCGCGTCAACCCAGTAATTTTGATGGTTTGTACTCTCTAAATTTCTCGGAATGGAATCTCTCATTCAAAACGCATGAAAGTGACAGAATTTTCACTCGAAGCGACAGTGAAAATACTACCACTCGAAATCGCGAGAGTAAACGTTTCACTCAAGCTTTATAATAGCTTTTGACTTTATACGAGCGAATGTTTCAGTCAATTTGAATGAGAATATGTGACTTCAATTTCGAGTGAAAATATCTCGAAAGATTCAGAGCGGAAAATTCATTCCACATGTTAATGTTTGTGCTAAATACAGTCCATTGAAATTTTCACGTTACTTTAACACATGTTAAAAAGTATACAAATATATGTTAAATTAACATATTCACCTCGTCAAAATAATACAAAAATTTCAAAGGACTGTTTTGAACAAATTTTGTTTGTGTAGATGAGATGAACAATCATTCGATTTTACTCGAACAAATTTCGAAAGTGAGCGAGTAAAGTCCCTTGAAATTTTGTAATATCGTCGATATTCTTTCTTTTCATGGTTTTAGCATTAAGGATCGCGCCAGATTGCGGGACCCGAGAGCTACTTCGGCACAGACGGAACGATGAGATGCACCAGCGTTGCATATTCGTATGCACGCGAGAAGGATATTACTCGAGCCACACGAGGCTCAACGGACTTCGTGCTGAGATCCGACTACTCAATGACTCACGGTTTACATAAGGGATACACGTTTCCAGCGGAACACATCTCTCGAGAAGAACGCGACATACCCCGCGTTCTCAAGAAGAAGCAAATATACAACGTGTCTCTCCCGCACCTTTCTCCATTTAATTGGCGATTTAAGGGGAATGACCTTATCAGGGAGTTTTCAATGAAACGATTACACTTTAATCTTTTCGCAATGTTGTTCAGTAATCTCCCGTTTATTCGTGTTTTAACACGGCTCTTGCGACTATCACTTATGTAATTACTTCCGTTTTCTCCACTTGAAGATTCAATGTAGAACTTAATGTAGGAGCAAAATTTCGGAATACCACACAAGTATCTATTAATGCTTACGTACTCGTGAAAAATGTAACATCATTTAATATTATTGTAATAAAACTTCCTGGAAACATCGCTGACGACGATAAGGATGATGATCGAACGAACGGCCGTTAAGCCGAGAAATCTTTCGCGAAAATCGAGCCGGAAAGACGAAGGTGACGTGGATTGGCCTAGCCCCTAAGGCGCGGTGTGTCGCTGCTTCCAAATCGTTTTGCGCGCGGATAAAGCGGCCTCGTTACACGCGCATGTGGAGGAGGAGACGAACAACTTTCACAGGACGACGAGCTTCTTCGTATCGGAATGCTACCGCGCCAGTATCGACGCACAACTTACGGCCGATATGCCCCCTTAACCCCTTCGAACTTGCGTTTCCTGCGCACGATCGTCGGGAAGATCTCTCGGATGTAGGGTAGACGCATCGGTGAACGACCGCTTGGGAGGGCAAACGAGCTCTCTTTCGCGCTCGATAAAAATGTCTCACGGACGAGATGAAGAAATCTCGTTAATATAAGCGCAACGGGAAAAAATCGATTTGAAGTCGTGGAGAGATTAATCGCACGATGTTTCATCGCGTCGTATACGATTGCTTGAATTAATGTGTGATACACGATGAATGAACCGAAGTATTTACTACAAGATGTTCTTAAAAGTATTACTTAATTCAAGAGGCTAGAAAACAGATAATTTACTTTACTAGCATTTTTATCTACACTATAATCCTGTTTCCTTCAATACGAAAATACGTTCAATTCAATCAATCTTTTTCTTCCGTGTATTCTTACGAATAATTACCACGCGAAATGAACTTAAATATAATCCGGCAATTCCCCTCGCATTACTCGGACCTGATTTTCTGGATCCGCTGAACCAACGACCGCCGTTTTTGAGCAGATTACGCGGATTCGATCGATTAAATCCAGCCAGCACGACGCGCTCCCTTTTCTTCCGGCGTTTAAATTCTCGGCGTCTGGTCTCTCCCCGTCTCGCTCCGTCCCGCCCTCTTGCTATTATACACGCACCGCCAATTATTATATCAGGGTGAATCCCGGAGCCTCCGATTCACTTCGTTCTTGCGCGCGAGGGATTTCTTTTTGTTCCGATCGAGATCGCGAACCGACGTTAGAAGGGGCCGAACAGATGTTCCCGAAGACAGGTGAATCTCGGACGCGAGAGAGACAGATAATAACGCCAGCTCTAACCCCGCGATTTCGCCTTAATCGGCATATTCACGAGGATCTAATCATTAGTCTAATGGGAAATCCGAGCGCGGGTCACGAAGTCAAGTGAAGTTCTTCTGTTTCGAGCGTATACGACGACCTCCGTGAATTCACTTTGTTCGCGACGTTTTCTCTCGTCGCTACAATGAGAAAGGAGTGCTTAAAGAGATAAGATTTGTTTGTTCCACAGAAATAAGATATATTTAAAAATGAGATTTATTTCGGTGAGAAATATTATATCCCATAGATAAGTATTTAAGTTTTTTTTTCAGTGTTCCGGCCGCGATTTCACCGCACGTGCGAAAAGGATAATAACATTTATATTCCAGGAGGAGGAATACATCACGTGTTCATTATATGTCCGTTTCGATCGGCGAAATTCAAAAGTGTCGACAAGAGGAGAAGTGTCGTTATCTCTTCTCGCGAAGATTGACTAATGAACGTAGAATCCTGACGAGAGAGAGGGGAGGACCGCTTCAATGAGAAGTTACATAAAGCGTTCGTTTTCCCATGCTGCCCACTCGGGCGCCGTTGTGAATCGAGTGGGAACGCGAAGATCGAGGAGCCCGGCGATGATCGTTATTGCCACTTTTCCATTCTGCACTCGACTTTCTACGGACGATTAATATCTGCCATTCAGCGTGAAGTGACAAAGCAGATAATTTTGTTTACGTTTCTTTGCATCGTAGGCGTCTGTAAGAGACGTGTGTAACGAGGTGCGCAAAGAGATATCCGTCTTACTCGCGTCAACTCGTGTTAAAAAATGATCCTTCTTAGGAGGAAAAAACAAGGAGCCGATTAATTTAACAAAAGTCTCGATCCTTCTGAACGAAACAGAAAAATGCGTGTGACAACTGGTCGTTCCTCGAAATGGAAGAGAGACAAATATCTCGTGCATAGCACGCGCGGAATTATTATTTCCGAAATGTCGCGATTTCAGAAATTCGC
The DNA here is from genome assembly GCF_001313825.1 of Dinoponera quadriceps. NCBI lineage: Eukaryota > Metazoa > Arthropoda > Insecta > Hymenoptera > Formicidae > Dinoponera > Dinoponera quadriceps. The sequence continues at coordinate 180,551 of NW_014556633.1, forward strand.
ACGATAAAACCGCAATGCGGAGAGAAATGCGAGGCGAGGATATATACGCCCGGCATTTTCGAAAGAATGGAGGAGCGAGCATAAAGAAGAAAACCGCCGCGGGTAGAAAGAAAATTGCAGCGGACACGAGTAGGATAAATAGGAGCGCAAGGCCTTTTATTGCTGACGCGAAGAGAGGAGGAAAAAAGAAGCGAGGAAGAACGAGAGAGAGAGAGAGAGAGAGAGGCGATACGACGTCACCCGCGATATCGTTGCTTCTGTGCCGCACGGACGAAGGACGCGCCTTTACGTGTCGTCGATTTCCACTGTGAGAGGAAAAACGAGCGAGCTCGGTTCAGCGAGATCGAAGATAAAAATCGATTGTCCCTGAATGATCTCGCGGCTGATCGAATCCCCGAGGCTCGTGATGCGTTTTGCAAGTGGGATTACGATCAATCCCGTGAATATTTTTCTCCGAAACTTACGATCATCTCGGAGTAGATACGCAGGAGATTCCTCCCGTCTTGCGTAATCACGCGTATAACAAAGTTATTCGTTTGACTTCGATCGAAGCGGGAAGATCTCACGAGAATCGTTCGCGAGCACAACGACGCGGTCCTTTTTATAAGGACGCGCATCTACCGTTAAATTCCACGGGGGCTTCGCGAGATTAAACAAACAGTGCGCACACAGTACCGGCGAAGTAACGTCGAGTCACCGTCACGACGTGAACTCGCGAAGAGAGGACGAAGACGGTGAGGAATCGATCGGTGCCATCGCGGATAATAACGGCGCTGTCGAAGGTGGGGAAGAGTTACGGCGCAGATTGTCCCTGCAGGCACATCTAATCCGCCGTTTGTGCTCGAGCGGAATTAACATCGGCAAAAGTAACGTGTTGTTTTTGGCTCTTCGCCGTACAGCGTGAGAGAACGAGTGACCTTATTATTATAGATATAGTATAACGAATGGCGCTATTTAATTCTCATGTAGCTTCAATAATTAATCAATTAAAAATTCACTTGGTTAACTTTTACTTTACTGCGAAAATCCAAGTGAGTTATCTTACCTTTTCTCATGTTTTTAATATCGTTTCATGATAACGGAGATAAAACGCACAACAATCGTGTCGTAGTCATTGAATTACGAGATGAATTGAAAGCCGAGAAAGAGTAATGTTTCGTTGTACGGCTTTAATCGATCCTGTAATATCGCCTCACCTTCATCCGCCACATCATCATCATCGTCATCATCGGCGAACGCGCGTTATTACGTAACGCGACGCGGCGATCGTTTGTAATCGGAACCGCGCAGTCGATGATTCCGCAACCAGTTCCGGCGCAACGACCACCCTCCTGCGCAGAACCGAGGACTCATAAACATCAATTCCAATGAGCGTAAATTTTATCGTTCTACCATTGCGCGGAGTAAGAATGGCGAATTTACTTCCAATCGAATGAGACTTTATCGTGAACGCTCCTTACCTCATTATTAACATTACTGAACTTCAATCCGATTCACTCTTTTTTCTCAGTTTATCCGCGTCGAAATTTTGTTCCTATATTAAGGCCCGTATTCAGAACGCGCTATCAAGTTAAAAGATATAATCATTCTCAGTATCGCTTCCTTTGTAAACGCGATCATAACAATACTCTGTTGGGAAAAATCGATAATTACGCGTTTTTACAGCGAAATACTTACTCAGAACTATTAATAAGTTGACGCGCTAACATCGTTGTAAGCGCGTTCGGACCTAAATCTACTTAATTCTACGTTAAGTCTTCAAGTAGAGAAAATGGAAATAACTTTGCAGCATGAAAAAAGCGTTCGGGGTATTAAATTCGCGCAACATAACGCACTTCAGTGTAACTAAAGCGGAGATTCCTCGGTCTCGTGGGATTAATAAATCGCAATAAGGAATATTATTACCGTGGAACACCTCGATATTACCCAGTGGACGAGCGCGGAACACAGAAGCGGCGCTGAAAAAAATGGGAGAAAATAGTTGTTGCGAAAAAAATCACGGGCCGTAATATCACCGACTGCGTTCGTTACCGAGGCGCCTTCGCGCGGGCAAGAAGCGAGAGCATAATTAGAAAGTACAAGGAGGCTCCGATCGAAGGGAATGCGGCGTAACGCAATGCAAGTGGAATTCCGTTTGATTTCCGCAGTTGTATTCGCATTGCCACGACGAAAACGCAACCGAACGAGAGAGAGAGAAGGAAAAGTCTATCACGGAAAAGATTTTTCCCTCAAAACAAACGGATAGCGAGATATATCGGATCGATGAGTGAGTTTTTATTAATGTGAACCGTATCACACGATGAACTCGAGTCGAAATTAACATTAAGTGATCCTTTGATGCTCAAAATGGGTGTTCTAATCTGTGCTGTATATGGGAAAATTTCTACGCGGGGTATCTGATCGATCTGACACGTTGAAAAATAACGAAGCGACGAAAATAAGAGAATACTCGCGGGTATTCGCTTGATTCATCAGCCTCGGCGCGTCGATCGTTGGCGTCACGAGGAGGCCGTGGTCGTCGTCGATACGGGCGTCATCGTCAAAGCAACGACTATTAATAAATGTATCGCCGACGAGAGGAAAGGAGAGCCGCTTGGAAACGCCGTGCGATAGATTCCTCACGGTGTACACGCGGAACCTGCAGACGCGCTCTCTCGACTCCCATTGCAGGCGGAGAATCGCGCGCACACACACACGACGCGGAGATGAGAGGAAAGGATGCGAGAGAGGATCCGTGCCACTCGGTCATTGGTGAACGTACCGTATGGCTGCACCGCGCGGCCAAGACGTATCTTCCTGACTCGCGCACGACGACGCTCGGGAGAGAAACTTCGTCGCCAATTAATTAACGACGGAATATTTTTCGGCAAACTCGCGGTGGTTTCCGACCAGGGAGGGAAGAGGATTGTACCTCCCGATTCCATCGAAATTTTTTCGCGTTTTTACACTCTACGGAAAATTGCGATCAACTCCTCGATCTTCGTTTCCCGTTATATCGGGAATCGTTTCGACAGGTGTTGAACTCTGTACCCGCGTATGTACCTTACAGCGCAAATATTTATCTTGAACGAGTGAGCGCGGTACGTTCGATTATTTTTATGAGAGGCGAGTCGGGTTCATAAATAGATTATTGTTATATATTGCGAGGAGTAAAAAAGATTCGCTCCCCGTTCGACTATTATTAATACTTTGCGTCGCTTTCGATTACGAGGAGATTACGCAGCCGGTGTATATCCACCATTCGCCGTCCGAAAAGATATAGATAAAGATATCTCCGATGACTACACACTCGAATAACTCGTCTGAATTTTTCGCCGAAGTAATATGTGATACAGAGAGAGAGAGAGAGAGAGAGATCGCTTCCTTGTTCGAAAAAATTCTCTTCTCGCGGCACGAACGTGCATACGCGGGAATCTAAACTTAATAACCGCCTGTGTAAACGTACGAAGCGGGGAGGAAAATCGACTTTCCTCCTCGCGCCCGGCGGAGAGGTCAGAAGGTAGCGAGGTACACCGTCTCGGGTCGGGGCTGGTTTCTCGCATCAGAAAAAGCGAGAGGTCCCGACCTCGCAACAGCGCACGATTCTCAACGTACGCGCGGGAGATCGTATTAATTTATGGAAGTAATTTCGATAACGGCGGGATTAGCGTCGCACAATATCCGCGAGATATAAAGCGCGATCTCGGCTAACTGTAAAAACAAAGTGATACGCCGTGGAAGTCGTGGCGCGAGTATTAAGCACGCGTCGGTGGACGCGCAATAACGAGAGGCATCCTATCCGTCACTTTCAGAGAGAACCCCCGTGTTCGAATTTTCAACTTCGTTCGAACCTATGACGAAAGCATGGAAATCTTTACTTCCGATCCAAGTAAGATGGTCGATTTGATATATTCCTTGGCAAATATATGCAATGTGATATTTCCTTCACATAAATAGACACTTATGTATGTGAGTCGAAATCTCGATGATCTACTTCTTAAGAATAGTTTGCGTCTATATAGACTAATAAACACCTACTTTTTAACTTCTCCCTCGAACTTTTAATTCAGATGAATTTTAATGATACTTTCAACAAGCTATTTTCACGCTAAAACAGCGAAGATATGATGAAAATAAGGATTATATTGTATTATTAGAATTGAATTTCTTTCAAACCGGTTATATCACGCATTCGTCGCGCGACGATTCCGCGCCGGTATCAATAGCGCGGTCTCGCGAAATACCATTTCCTCGCATCTGGCACCGAGCGGGGTCAAAAGGTAGCGAAGCGCCGGCGGGTCCGGTTCTTAGCCGCGGTCGTAAAAAGGCGCGCTGACCTCGCGGTGCTTTCCGTCCGAGTATAGCGTAAGTCATTAATGACCGCGATGCCCGTTCGCTATCGATAAGTAGAGTGAATCCAGATTTCCCATAATGGATCGCGAAGATACGCGCACTATATTCGAGAGCATACGTTGAAAAATAAAAAATCGTCCAACAGAATTATGTTGATATAGTTGCCGACCAAATCAATTGGTAATTCATTACAGTACAACATCGCGCTTGGAGAAAAACGTTCGTCCAAGTGAACCAGTTTTTTGGTTTTCTTTCTCAGTGCGATGTCCATTCGTGAATATTACACGTTCGTTTCTAATTGGAAAGATCAAAATATAGACGGTAACTCGAAAATAAATTCAACGTGAAACAGGATTCTCTCTCTACCTGCCTGCACCTCGAGAGCTGGATTCACCGCGGGTCGCGGATGATCACGTTGCGCTCGGAGGGAGCGTGAATGCACCATTAACGCGCGTTGCGGCGTGCATGCAGCGCTCGTAGAATGTAGGTAAAGCCGGCAGCGGCGGTGGTAGACCGTTAAGACTCGATCGTTTAAACGTACGACACACAAGAAAGGGGGATAGAAGGCGGTGGGGGTCGAAGTTGTGCATACTTTGCGTGAAGGTGTGCGCGGAGTTCCAAATGTCAGCGGAGGATCGCTCGCAGGAACGAACGGACGCGCGAGTGAACGTTAACGGCCGAGAGAGGCGCCTTCACCCTCGGAAAATCCTCCGCACGCGGCCACCTACGCGTTCGCCCATAATCATTTTCTAGGAATTACTGTTACGGCGATCTCGCCGTAACGGATGATGACTGCGAGAGAACGATTAGAAGCGCAAAGCGAGAGAGGCATCTCTCTCTTTCGTTCTCCTCGTGCATCATCGCGTCAAAGTTGCACGGGTGGACTTATCCCGCTTTGCGGCGGATAACGGGAAAATTTTCATATGTCGAGTAACATTTGAATATTGGATCGCGCGAGTTACTTTCGCGATACCTTCTCGAGAGAGAGAGATTTGTCCGTCTCGAATACTCGTCCTACGGGTGAATATTAAATCGAAATGCGCATATGTTAGTATTTTCTCACTCACCGCACGTACTCCTCTCCCGGAACAAGAAGACCGGCTTCTGAAAGTCCCTCGAATCCGTCGTGCGAATCCGCCGCAAATTTCTGCCAAACAGAAAACAATTTCCCTGATTATGACGATAGAGGATAAGGAGGTTTTTGATGAGATTGTGATGTGATTTTTTCCTTAAATCTAATATTAATTAAATGTGGTAATTACTCCTTTAATTTCAGAACGATGAGCCCGTGAAGTATCATGATTAATCACTTTCACGTGTTCTAATTAATTTAGAAAAATCGTAAGTAGCACACACGATGGCTCCCAATGTGTCGAAGGTTATTGTATCCTCGAATATGTCACAACAGTACGCGTATTTACACGTTTTTCTATATATATATTTATGTTGTTGTTTGAAAATCGCGTGACCTTCAATATGCCGAGTCGTAAAGCCCTGTTATACGATCTGTTAAGTTATACAACATGCATATTAAATTCTATATTATAATATTTTACACTACATTATAATATTTCGCTATTTATTAGATTTTGATGTAAAATATCTGCTGTGTCGGTGAGATTAAATCGCGAATTATCGAAATAACAGAATCGCATAGTCTACCTTCGAGGCGACTCCGAAGCTCACCCTGAACCGGATCCCTGGATATCCCATCTACGTCCGCAGGAACTGCTGGATAACCTGAAACGAGAAATAATTCCCCAAGTTAATTACAGCGATGGGATAGATCTAAAGAATCTCAGATATTCAATTTTAATCTTTCGAAAGTTTGTAATAAGTAGTCACCTTATAAATCTTGCTGTGCTTATAATCCACTGCCTGGCTTCTACCGTCTGCTGATGATGCATCGATCGTAATGCGAAAATTCTGATAACGCGTTATAAATTGATTAAAATGAAAAATAACGATGTGGTCAAGGACCCTACGTATGTGCGAACATCGCAGGACGTCGAAGGGCGCTATGTAATCGTTAGCGTTGAATAAAGTAAATATATACCATTCCCTCGATTAGCTTGCCGGCAATTAATTCATCCCGCTTTGCTTCAAGTCAGCCGACTCGTCGTACTATTTGCGTACAGCGCAAATCAGTCCGGTGGAGAGGCTCATCCGGATGTTCGCGGGGGGACATGCAATTTGGCGAGGCGGTGTCGTGGGACAGCGGGGCAGCGCGGCGCGGATTTCCGTTTGTCGATCAAAAACGGACGAGACACAATCGGCGAGCGGCTCGAAAAGGTGTACGAGAGAGGCGATTTGCGCGCGCGCCCCGACGATAATGGACCGGATCATCGTCGATTCGTATGTACATCGTCCGCCACCTGCACACACCGAGCGCCCGGGCGTAGTCGAATCGTGGGAATCGTCGGATTACATCCGCCCAATTAATTTTTTCGCCGGTACCGACCGCGACGGGCGGACGGTTTCGCATAGCGTTCCCGAACCGAAGAGAGGAGGCTGCTCCCGTTTTTTACGCGCGCTCGTTTAGCTCGCTACAACCGACCGGTAATATCGGGATGCGCCCCTTTAACGCGACTGCAGCCGCTCTTTCTCTCTGGACTGTTGCGCACGCGGAGGCGCCGATCTCGCGCGATTAACCGAGGAAATCGCCGGCTAATACGACTATTTGCGTCTCTGTGGGGCGAAAGTTAAATCAGGAGCGATGTTCTAGATGCGCAATTTTCGGCAATCGTTATTAAACCGAATGTGAGAACCGACATTTTTCGCAGGTGTGTGTGTTCGGCGGAAAGGTCGATATTTTAATGGGAGCTCTGTCTCGTCCCAGGAGGAAACGAGTATAACAGCACACGTGCACCACAAGTGCGAAAAAGTAAGAGGCCGTCTCTCTCGGCTCTCTGTGTCTCTCGAAGGACTTTCACTTGCCCTCCGCTTTGGTGCCGTGCCGAGTTTACGAGCACTAAGACCGTCCTCCTCGCGCATCTTCACCTAAATACATCGATGCGATCTAAAGTTGCCGTAACTTCCGCTTGTGACAAATAATAAGTATCTTTCTCTCTCCCGCGTCGTAATCGAGTCAGTGCACAAGCAGGACGGAAATAATCCTTGGAATTTCAATGTACTCCTACGGAGAATTATTTTTTAACTTTTTAGTCTATTAATTAACGAGGCTCGCTCACTGGCGCATCGAAGGCGATCTCCCATAAATTTACTATTTATCAAGCAGATGAAATTCTTCTACAATATCTTTTAAGAACGTAATACTTGGAAAGAAATAATATTGATTTATATGGAAGCAACAATCATGAAAGATCTTATTTAAAAGTTTATAGAGTGGAATTTCACTCGAAGGAATTTGGAGAGTAAGAGAGAAAGAGAGAGGGAAATTGATCGCGAAAGAGAGAGGGAAATTGTCCGAAAATCACTCCCCACAAATTGAACAAATTCTCAGTAAACACCAGCACGGTCTTTCTCGATTCACGCGGAATACCTCGAGTCGAAAGATTACTTCGCTCGTCGACGACAGCTTCTACGTGTACGACACGGAGCAATTTTTCAGACCGTTGCTTCCGATCGACGTCCGGCGGCACCGAATTTTGTGGACGGGTGTCGATGCGGTAACGATCGCGTGGGTTCTCGTGGCCGCTGAAGCGCGGCGAGATCGCGCGAAGGGTGGCCGATCGATGGCGACAGTTTTCGCCGATTGACGCTCTCGCGTCGTTGCTTTGCCAGATCGAAGCAACGCGATCTATGCCGACTTTTCTTTCCTCTCTGCCTATTTTCTTCTCTTTGCTCCTGGACATTCTCAGAAATAGAAGTGATGGAATTTCATTAATGTCACTTCCGATCAATCTTTCACATCTCGGTGCGCCTAATTATCGGAAACGCCGGGACTGACATTGTTATCGTCGCTAACGAACGTTCCTCCGCGATGAACTAGAGACGTCGCTCCGATTTATCTATTATCTCGGACTAATGCAACGTTCTCGATTAACAGAGTAAATAAAACGACACCGCGCAAATGGACGCTAATGCCACGTGGAAGGAGAGACGCAGTGTGCTCGAGTCGATCGCTCGCTCGTTCGCTCATAAATCGCGCTCGAATTTCGCGAAGTGAATCGGCAGCCAAGTCGCCTCTGCTGCCAGGACGATAAATAGCGGCGGGAGGGGATGCTTCTAAACGAGCAAAGTCAAGAGGACTGAACGCGTCGTCGCCGAGGGACAAGATGAGGGTGTGTAGGAAGGTGTAGGCGGGAGAGGTAGAGAGGAAGGACAAACACGAAGAATGCCACGGCAATCGTAATGGGTCTGCGGCAGCAGCAACGCTGCAGGTAATAACCATCGCGTATATAACGCGACACGATGAGTCGTGGGTAGCTCGACCGATGATGGGCTTCGGCACCTCCACGGCTTTGCTCACGAAACTCTCCGGTTTCTGCTGATATATACGGTGTACCGAATCGATGCTTTTTCATTCTGAACTCACTGTTATCGACAGCCAATCAGATGGAGAATTTTCCACGAGCAATATCTAATATTAAACTTTTAGAGATTGCAGGAGAAGTAGCTTATATTATTAGAGAAAAAAGTTTAGTAACGTACAATCCTAAGTGTAAATTTAGGCCAATGGAAATTAAATGGAAAAAAAGAATAATTGAGGGAAATTGTACGAGCAAAGTTGAAGCGATCTTTTATATCTTATACCCTGACAATTTAATTTTCCCGACGGTTTTCCCAGGTCTACGGCAACCCTGGTTAACGGTCCTCGAGAAATCGTCCTTACGAAAGGACTCTGTAGTAAATTTTCTCTACCTGTCGCAGTCTTGACGACGCGACGTCGTCGGAATTACGTAAGGCTACGTACGTCTTATCGTCGCTATCTCCCGTCGTTCCGCGACTTCCTCCTCGACGCGTGCGCCACCGTCGTCTGACCGGGTCCTTTCTCTCGCCGATCTTCCCACAGCAGCGAGCGAACGGCTGCACCGGCCTTTGTCGTCGCGGTGCATTCGTGTCCTGCCTCCTTAAGCGCGGCTAGCCGACGAAGACGACGACAGTACGGAAATAGCGACGAACGTGATGCTCGGTCTGGCCTCGAAAGCGCGCTCGGTGGGTGAGTAATATTAGGTGTCCCAGAATTAAGCACTTCCCCGGAAAGAAAGTATATCGTCGCGGTATTCGCGAGCGACGAGAGCTGTGAGAAGAGAGACCCATTTCATTCGGCAGAGAGCAATCTTCGCGGAGAACATCATTAAGCGAGGAGGAGGTGGGACACCTCCCGCGTGCTCTTTGCGGGATTAAATTCTTATTAGATAGCTGGATACTCGAAACACTCGTCTGATACCGAGTTTGAAGAAGAAGGAAGGAGAAAGACGTAAACAGAGTTCTTTTTTTTTAATATATCATTATTAATCGTTCACTGTCGTTTGCGGGACATCGTTATATCGACAATTCATCTATTTACATGTTTCATAATAATAATAATATTAATAATTAATAATAATAATCGTAATTGTATACTTCTACTACAAATATACAGATTTGTCGCGTGTGTATGTGTTGTGTATGTATACGTTGTGTTATCTTCTATTTTTGTTTTATACAAAAATGGGATAATGCGGGAGGAAGTCTTTACAATCTTCGCGTATCAATGCCTCGTCGCGAACAAAAGGCCACTATATCTGCGGGGGTGGCGATATTTTCGCGGTTGCGCGTCGTGCTGGTAGGGAAAGAGACGAGGATTCGGACGAACGCGCGATATTGAGAAGAAAGTGGAGGGGGGGAGGGGGGAAGAACCGGATGGCGAGCAGGAATGGACACCGTTCAACGATTAGCGACGTATCAAATCGTCCATGGAAGTGTAAGTACAAAAAATGACAACAGTTTTATTACACGTTGTAATTCGTACAATATAATCGTCTCGCATCTATACGCGTACGCGCTTCTCGTTAATCGGGCTATGTTGCGCGCGACGGGAGGTACGGGCGGAGAGGACCAACGATCGATCGATCCGCGATCACCGCCGCGAAAACGCCATGCGCTCGCGCGAGACACCCCGAACGTAAGCCTGACTTAGTCGAATACTTGCATTTTCGTTTATTTAATTATCATTATTCGTAACAGGAACATCATCGAATCTTTGTTCGCTACAATTCGCTCATTCACGCTCTCTCTCTCTCTTTCTCTCTCACTCGCACACTCGCACTTCTCTCTTCCGTACGTCACATCATCATTATATCATTAGCATCGTAATCATTGGCGGGCTACCGCCACTTCTCTTCTTTTTTTCTTTTCTCTCCTTTTTTTTTTGTTTGTTACGCCGTGTAAAACCGTCGCGTTCGTAATCAGCAGCCATATGAATAAATAATTAATTAATTAACCATCGACATCGCGACAACAGCACGCAATAACTGTCACGTATCTATCACGCGGTAGAAGTCAGCGAGCGCGTGCCGTCGAAGAAGACGAATGGTCTCGCTGGCGTTCCTCGTCGAACGGATCGCGCGCGAGAGAGAGAGAATCGACTTCTCTTTCCGCGTACGAGCGAACGTGGAAGATCGATTCTTCCTCAGTTTCCGGGAAATGCAGTCGGATTCTAGGAAAGAGATGTTCGAGAAATCTTCCTCTGCGAGAGAAATTCTCGAGTTATCCGGAGGACATCTCTTAGGACTTCAAGTCCTGATTCTCCGAGTGCTATCTGGAAATTCGCGTCAGAAAAGAATCAATCTTACTTGCCGCTATCAGAATCGAACTCGCCATGGATGGGAGAAATCGGCCGCGTTAGGTCCGACGTTCGCCCGCGCGACGACGATTCTCGCCCTCTCGCTAATTTCGGCACCGAGTCACTTCGGAACGCCGCCCGCCGACGACGACGGGTCTCTCACTGAGTCTTCATTTACATACATATATATATTTCTTCATATATATATATATAATATCTGTATAATTTATACACACATCTACTCGTCCCTTCAACCGTGCGTTAGCGCGAGCAGTTTCGTCGAACGACACACACGCGTCGTCGGAAAATTCACACGGACCTTCCACACATTCGTATTTTTGGTATTTTCTTTCTTTCTTTTTTTTTCGTTTTGTTTTTATCCTCCTACAAAAGCCTACTTATCTATCCGTCAGTTTAGGTCTTACGCGCTAATTTTACCCCATGCCCGCCTTCGTCGAGAGAAATGACGAAATTGACGCGCGTCTTCGGATTGAAAGGGCGAAACTCCGTGAAGCGCCGCACACTGTGTTCCGCCCTTTCAATCGGCGAAAGAGTCACTCGACTCATCGGGGCAGCCGTCGACGAAGCGGAGAATCCCGAAGAGCCGAGCGAGCACCCTTCTCCCTTCCCGTCGAGTCGCTACTTACCGGAAAAAGTTCTCCGCGCGACGTTACTTCTCGTCCGAAGAAAGGGGGAATGCATCTCTCATTGAAAAGAAAAAAAAGAACACTTAATTCCCGCGGAAAGGCGACGTCGTCCGAGGATGCTGATCCGTCGTTGAACTTTCTCGCTCGCGACTACACACACTCTTTCTCTCACACAACATATACACGTAAGAGCTCTCGCGAGCGAGGCTCGGGTCACGCAAATTCGAAAAAGAACTAATACCGGGAACAATGATAATGCTGCTATACGGTATATAATAATATTAATAATATTAATTAATAGCGGGCAATCCTAATAGAATAAGTAAATAACAATAATAATAAATTAGTTCTGTACAGAGTTTCGCGAGCACGATACAATATTTAATACCTAAAGACGGGTCGGCGACGTTCGCCGGCCGACCCCCACAGCATCGCGTTGTTTCTTCTTCCGGTCCTTTCGTCTCGTCCACCTAAACTCTCTCTCTCTCTCTCTCTCTCTCTCTCTCGCGGTTTGAAAAACGAGAAGAAGAAAACGAAGAAATCGAAGAGGAAACCGAGAGTCCGTCGATCCGTGTGGAAACGAACCGTCTTTCTCTCGAGAATTTCTAACGGAGTCTACTACAAAGTCCGGCTGCTACTACACTTCCGTCGCGAGCGTCGCCGCCAGCGCGGCGTCATGCCTGTAATGATCGTCTATCACGTACACACCGCAACTGTTGTTGTCCGTGACACCGCCGCTTCCCGGTGGACCACCACTACCGCCGCCAGCCTCCGATATCGTCGTCGGCCTCTTCAGCAACGCGGCCTCCGCGACGCAACAGACGTCCGGCGCGTTGCCGGTGGCGAACATGGACGACCTCTTGGCACCGTCGAGGCAGTCCTTCTCCTTCTGGAAGAGGTGAGCGGACGCTCTGTGGGCGGCTGCTTCCGTGTTCAACTGCTTCGTCGTCCTCGTCGTTCTGCCGTCCTGCAGCACCGGTTCCGGCTTGTAACCCGAGCACGCGCTGTCGAGCGTCACGTCGGTCTGAAAGGACGAGTCGAGGTCGTCCTGCCGCGACGCCACGTTGTTCACGCTCTTGTTCGCCGTCCAGGTGTTCTTGATCATGTGCGCGTCGCCGGCACCCAAGGCGCAGACGCTGCCGCTGCCGGCGGCGGCGGCGGAGCCGAGGAGGCCGCCAGCGCCGATCGTGCTGGCGCTGCGCTTGCTCATGCTGCTGTGCACCGCGTTCCTCTCGTTCTGCAGCCTCGCCTCCTCGTCGGCCCTCGCTTGCTCCCGCTTCCGCCGTCTCTTCATGCACATCACCGCGACGATGGCGACCAGCACGAAGACCGGCACCGCGGTGGAGATGGTCGCGATCATCACGATGTGCTCGGTGGTGAGGCCGGCGTTCCTCGCCTCCGCCGAGGCGACGTGCTTCGACAGATTGCCGGACCAGTAGCTGGCGCCCGACGGCGGCACCGCGGGCGGCGCTCCGCCGGTGGACGGCAGGACGCCCGCTGCCTCCTCGCCGCACGTGTCGCCGTACCAGCCCTCCGGGCAGTCGCAGAGGAAACCGTTGACGCGGTTCCGACAGGCGCCGCCGTTCCGGCAGGGCGCGCTCTGGCACTCGTCCACGTCGACGCTGCAGTCCTTGCCGGTGAAGCCGGGCTTGCAGACGCACCGGTAATCGTTGGTCCCCGAGATGCACCTGCCGCCGTTCGCGCACGGTTTCGCCAGGCAGTAGTCCACCTTGTCCTGGCAGAGGCGGCCGACGTATCCCGGCACGCACTGGCAGCGGAAGCTGTTCACCAGGTCCACGCAGGTGCCGCCGTTCAGGCACGGGTCGCCCTGGCAGTCGTCCACGTTGATCTCGCAGCGCTCGCCGGCGAAACCGAGCGGGCAGCCACACCGGAAACCGTTCACGTAGTCCGTACAGGTGCCGCCGTTCGCGCACGGGTTCGGCGCGCACTCGTCGAGCTGCGACTCGCAGTCGTTGCCGGTGTAACCGGCCGCGCATCGGCACGCGTAGCCGCGCACCGAGTCCTCCTCGCAGGTGGCGCCGTGATGGCAGGGCGAATCCCGGCAAGATCTCGTCGTGATCTCGCAGTGTCTGCCTCGCCAACCGGGCGGACAGGTGCAACGGTAGCCGATGCTTCCGGCAGCGTGCGACGACGAGATGTTCGCGTAGCTACCGGACGATTCCATGCTGCAGGTACCGCCGTTCATGCACGGCTTCGAGTGACAGTCGAAGAGCGGCGTCTGGCAGTCGGTGCCGGTAAAACCTGACGGGCACGAGCAGGTGTACGAGCCCTGGCCGGTGTTGAAGCAGGTGCCGCCGTTTACGCAGGGCTTGTGATTCGTGCAATAGTTGAGGTCCTGGTTGCAGAACAGCCCGCCCCAACCCTCGTCGCACTCGCACTCCCAGGGCTTTTGGCAGCTACCGTGGAGGCAGCCCGGGTACCTCACGCACTGATTGCACAGTGTGCCCTTCCAGCCGCTGTGACATCTGCAACAGCCAAGTTTCCTTCTCATCCGTTGAACTTATTAAATCGCGAAGTTCGGCTCTTCCCATGCTCCCCCCTCGAGTTTCACCGAAGAAGGAGGGAAGCGAATATCTCGAATAAAGCCGGCGAAGAGAGATGAGGGTGGCATGCCAGAGGAGGATACGGTCGGCCATTACATGCGGGGGTTACGAAGAAGAGAGAGAAAGAAAGGATAAGATGGAATGAAAAGAGGATGCTACATACACGCGCGCGACGAGCACGTGTGCGGTATACGAATACACGCCGCGCGCTGAGAGAAAGAGAGAAGGGGGGAAGGTGGTGTGAGCCTGAAGAGCCAGCGACCGAGAGAGAGAGAGAGAAGTGGGGGCCCGGAGAAGAGAGAGAGAGAGGCGCGCGGGACCGACGTAGAAGGAGGTAGAATTCTGGGTGGGGGATGAGTCGTCGAGTAGTGTGTTCCCACGGTTCGAGTCTCGGCACAGCCGTTCAGTATGCGGGTCAAGGAAAGGTTACGCTTCTCTGTGTGCGCGCGCCTCGCGGTGCCCACCACCACCACTGCGCGCGCGCGCGTATACGTCCTCTCTCGTCTAACAGAGATAGACGAATTCGGGAAGAACGCGGAGAGAGGGCGAAACTGCATGACTGTACCATTAAGCGGGGGACAAATGAGAAACTGGGCGAAGGGGGTTGAAAGCGAAGTGTGCCGCCGGATTATTCGTTGCTGGGAGAGACGAGGTGGGTTTTCAGGTAACGACGTGTAGCCGAAGAGCGGTCCACGTGATCCCGCATTCTACTTTGTGGCTAGGCCGCGGAACAGAATCGCGACTGTGCCATAATTACCGCCGGGGGATAGGTCATGCACCGGCGAGGTAGAAGGAGGAGGAGGTGGACTGGCTCCGGTCGGCCGTTATGGAAATCACGCGCGCGATATGCGCGGGCTCGGCTAAATGTCTTTCTCGCTGGAGGAGAGAATTGATCTCTCTCTCTCTCTCTCTCTCTCTCTCTCACATACACACACACACTCGTCTTCGATATCGGTGCGTTCTTTGACCTTTAAGCACGCGCGTTATTTAAACGACGTGCCGAAACGATATCAGGTGCGCTGCTTTCGAATGCAGAATTTTCGTTCACGCGAATCTCCTGCCGATTTACGTCGCTGAAACTCTCGTGGATTCCGACGAATTTCGATTCGTACGACATTGAATGTAACGTTATTAACCCCCGTATCCGCGATGCAACGTCATCGGTATTCAGGCACCACACGCACCGCGCGCACGCACACGGCCGCACCGAAATTTCAATGGGGTGCCCAAAGGCCCGTGATTCTTCCACGTATCACGAGCGGCTCCGATATATCCCACGAGTTCGTCCGTCCGGTCGGCCGGCCGCCTGTCGCTTCGAAACGATCGTTATCGTCCTTTCCGAGTATATACGCGAATACACGCCATACGACTGAAAACGAGCTATCGTAATTCTATCCCCGCAATCTACGTAATTATCTACGATCGCGAGGCGGTGTAAAGCACCGCGTCTCCGGCTATTGTCGCGTTACACAAGGTTAACGCCGATCAAATTCCGTTACACTCGTGAGATTATCAAATTTTATTATTTGACTACGAGAATCGTATCGCATGATAACGCGATGCACTGTCGTATGATAACGATGAGATATGATGGAGCAATGTATGATACAATGGTTATATATGTTATACAATCGACCTATGAAATAATAATATTAATAAAATCACGCTATATACGCATATCGTGGGGTATTTTTGTGCAGAAATCCGTCAGTCGCAAATTTTCTACGCAAACGTAAGAATGTAGAGAGATACGTATTTATTTGTCATGGATACGTCGCCGTGAAAGTGAAGAATTGACTCGCGAATTGTTATCTCGAATCGAGCATTATGCGTTCACGGTGGTGGCACGCTTAGTGCGTTCGCCGCCGCGAGAAACTCTCGATATTCATGCCGGAGAACTCACGGCGAGGCAGCGCATTTCGCAGTGCGGGAAAATCCGTACCGTTCCTCCTTTCACGATCGTGCAACTTTGAACCTCGCGGCGTTACCGACTTCAACGGGGACGGCGCTCAGGAACGGCTCGTGCAACGAGAAAGAACGGGAATATCAACATATATTATTCCGGATAATCTCTGCGTGCCGATTATTTGACACGTAAGAATAGTGAAAAAGTGGCGAACAAGAAAATGAAACTTGCCCGAATTATTATCGTTACGACAAAAAATCGAGGTTGATATTGAGTGATTGGTAAATCAGAAGAAAGTTGGGACGCAAACGTTTACACATCTTATCACATTTGTCCCGGCATGATAACAAAAGCATCCATCTATCTTCATTTTAGGGTTTGTAAAAATGTCGGCAAATGATACCGACGATCCGCGCGGGGACGAGAAAACGAATAGACACGACAGGCGAACTCATGGCTGCGGCTAACGGGACAATTAACCCCGGTCGTAAAGTAATTAGATGATCGAGTTAACTCCAAACCCTCGGGTTAACGCCGACCATAGGCCGAGATTCGAGTCCGACGTGCCGGCGCGACACGATGTCTCGAAATGCGTGACATTCTGACGCATTCGCAAAGGAGGCCAAGATATGACGGGTGAATCCTAGATGCACTTCGTGCTGAAAAGAACGCACGCTCGCGTCTTATTACGTTGAACTGCGCGGAAAGATTATTAACTCTTCGGTGTTTTTCCCGAAGAAATTTCTCCGGATGATGGAGCCAGCTCTGAAATTCGTCGTAGAAGAATCTCCCTCTCGAGATTTACGGAACGCGATTTCAAATTGAACCGAAGTTACACCGAACAATCTTCCCCGATTGGATCCCGAAGTTTTCGCGAAGCGACGAATTAAGTCGGAAAGTTCAACGACACGAGGCGCAGAGAAGAGAGGAGAAACGAGGGGGGGAAAAGTGGCGGAAAAAGAGACGATGGAGGAGGGAGAGGAGGAGTAGGTGGTGAGGGGGAATCGCGAGTCGAAGAAGGAAAGGGCAGGAACGATTGGCACCTCAGGAACTGCCTCTCGTTACAACGGGAAGGAGAAGCTTCGAATTCCACTTGGTCCTTCCTGACCGCTCGCGCGAGTATGCGAAAATATGCGTACGATGATAATGTGCAACGCGAGAATCGTTAATTAAATTTAATTAACACTCGGAATTAGTCGCGAAAATATCATTCTATTGTTGAGAAAATCGATTACCCCCGTTCACTTTCCTTCTTTTAAGTAATGGTTATTTTCTTGACAATAGTCTTCAAATGTGCTCATCGCAAAATCTAGGAAAGCTCGTTATCATGTACTCAAAAGAAACATATATTCTCTTTTCAAGAATATTAAAGAAAAGTTACATTCGATTAATAAAGTAAGCTCGTTTTAATTTAATATTTTTAATTGAAGTATTAAACTTACTAGGATTCAGAATGCATTTTAAATCAATTTTTGATACTCACGATGAACTTATAAAATGAACTTGAAACAATATTTACTTGAATGCAGTATTTTTCTGTACGCTACCGCAGCTAAATGTATTAGCTGTTTGAATGAAGGCGCTACAGAGCGAACAACATACTGCTTGTAAATACATTGCATCAACGTCTTAAATCAACGATAGATGCTCATGTATAAGCAAGAATATTTCAGCTATCGCAACAAAATTTCATTCTATCGTAAATTCTTTCTCCGAACGCAGAATTCGCGGCGCGTTACGCGTCGAGCAGTACGGTCGGAAGCGCGTAAACGTCGAACCGGTACGAGTACCGGTAAATCACCGGTGTGTTTCGGCATTTCGCGACGGAGAGTGCCGTGGAGGAAGAAGAAAAAAGGCGCCTTATCGGCCCGAGCGCTTTCCTCGAACGATAATTTACGATAGATATGCGCGTAATTATTACACGCGCCGCGCATATAGAGAAGTGGATGCACCGGGTTGAGGCTCAGGAATTTAGTTGGCAGTTGTACGGGGCGAGACGGGCGCACGTGTGTAGGTGAGGCGCACCGTTTGCATAAGTGTATGTATATATATTACACGGATATACGTGTGTGTACTCACTGGCATTCGTTGGGTTGCTGGCAGTGTCCGTGCTGTTCGTCGCATCCGGGCAGGCAACGGGCTGAAATGAGTAAGAAAAAATCCAAGAGGTTAAGGCAACTCTCGGCGAGAGGTCGATCGCGTCCCTCACGACTGCACGAGCGGCGCAATACGGTACGATACATACACCGGCGCGCGTACGGTAGTTCGTCTCTCTCTTTATATTTCAACACTTTGTTCTCATCCTTCGTTACTTATCAGAGATAATCGACGTAATTCGCGACTAAGCTCGTATCAGGACAAGCAGATTGATCGCCTCATGCAATTTTGTGAGTATCTCCTTCGATAATAATAATTAATGCAGGAAACGGAAGGGTGTTAACAGGTGGCAGTCGAATTCGAGAAGAAGCGTAATAATAACGACCTCCCCGGTCGGGTCACTTAAATGCGAGAGGGACGCGCACCACGTGCGACTCGGTAACGTCGAGCGAATCCTGTAGGTGTGAACCGCTCATGGCTACCGGCCAACCGAGGGCTCCCCTCGCGGATATTTGCGGACTGGACACACATCGCCGACACAATTTCATTGCCCTTGCGGCGATCTATCGCACCACGTGTCCGTTCGGATTCTTTCCTCGTCCGAGGTCGCGTTTCCGACACGGGAGAACGCGAAAAGCCGGCGATGAATGAAGGGTTTCCGCGCGGCGGCCCAAGCAGCAAGGCAGGGCCGGCCGGTGAGGGCCAGCGAGGGCCGCGTGACCTTGGCACCGAGCGCAACGGCCCGACTTCGCGCTAAGGAGTATGGTATTTATAGAGCGAAGAGCGAGATACGCTCTCTTCTTCAGCTCCGCCGTGTATCGCCGACGAACGACCGAATCGCAAAGATTCCACAAGACCCTCTCGCTATCTTTTCTTTGTACCGTTGCCGGGGAAGAAAGGTCCTAAATGGCGAGGCGGGAGGAGCGGAGGGGTGGAACGAGTGACTAAACAAATCTCGTAAGCCGCGACAAATCTTGCCCCCGGAGGATTATTTACGGCCGATCCGCGACTGTGCGATTTTTCGAGATAAATCCTCGCGAGGTGGGCTATAAATCCGACGGGTGTCCGTTCCCTCTCACCCTCCTTTCTCGCCGGAGCGGTCCGAGAAGAAGACGTCGAAGATTCTCCCTCCAGAATTTTATCCGTTCCTCGAAAATCCGTTGGAATATCAGGGATATTAACTCGACACGGTTCGGGATAATGAATATTATCTCTAATTCTTGGAACGAATTGCATTTCATAATACGCTGTAAACGATGGAAACTAATTATCAGGCCGGCCTTGCAATAACGAATAATAACAATAATCCAATTTCACTCCGATGATTATACATTATCTCGTAATTGAGATTATAATATGCATTTTAATTAATCGATATTAACTACCCAGTTTCCATTTTCACGTCACCGGCTCGAGCCAGTGATTAATATTCAGTCGAGAGCTGATTATTAAATTCGATTCAAATACGTTCGTTATTATATAAAAACCTCTGCAATATCGAGAAACGATTTTGTTTTCCATCCGCCCACCTATAAACCCCGAAATTCATATCAATGCGAGTGCAAATTACAAAGCAATTTTTGGAAGCAGTCGTAAAAAAAATTAACAACGAGTCACACAATCGACAGCCGCGTTGAAATTGTATGCGGGCCAGGTGAACTTCATAAAATGATTGCAAGTGATATTCCTTGACCAACCTACTGACTTCTACGGTTCCCTTTAAATGCCCAACCCCTACCAGAGAGATAGGGAGAGAGAAACAGCCAGCCGGTGTGTGTTGCACCCCGAATTCCCCCGGTTCCGCAACGTACTTATTGATTTTCTATCCCCGGCCAACCGATTTCCCTTCGTCGAAACGGTCGCGAGCGGGCGAGCGCACCGGTAAAGCGGGGCACCGACCACCCTCTTCGGAAGGGTGTGTGTGTGTAATTCTGGTAGTGTGGTGTACCTGCCGCATTGTGACGCGTACCACGTAAAAGAGACAAATTAGCGTCAATTCTGGTCGGAATACGGTCGGCCAAACAGCACAGCCAGTAAGACACGGTCATTCTCTCACCAGGGGACGATCTTTCGAGTTTACGACAACACACGACCGCTCATTTAAAACCTCGTAGGAACGAGAGTTTCCTTCACACTGCGGACTCGCATTAATAATACATTTCGGATTTCCGGTGAACGGCTACCACCGTAACTGTTCGCCAGTCTGTGTTCATTCATAAAAATCACCATAATCCCCTAAAGGCGCAACTTTTCACAGTTTTGTCTCTCTTTTTCGCCAAATGACACGCGCTTGTGTAACTCGGGCGAATCTTCGACTGAACGTTTCCAAAACAGACCGACGTGACCTGCCTGTAAACTCGACCGAGACGTAAGACAGGGGGAAGGACGAGCGTTGGAAATACGTGGTCGTCAATGTAGAGGAATAATAGAGAGAGACAGCGAAAGAAAGAGAGAACGAGGGGGATGGAAGTGGACTGTGAACGAGCGCGCGAGTCCGGCGCAGCTGTTGGTTAAAGCACCGACCTCTCGCTCGGTGCAGCTGTCAGGGCCCGACTCGCACGGGCCTCCTTCTCTCTTTCGGGCCGTGCCGTTGCAGCTGCTCTGTCTCTCTCCCCCTTCCTCCCTCTTTCTCTCAACCCCTACATAACATCGTCCCCGGGCACCCCCGAAAGAGAGGCCTGCAGCCTATTCTTAACCCCCACCGACCTGGCCAACCCTTTCGCGACGGGGTTAACGAGGGAGAGAGTTAACCCTCGTCGCGCGATCGAAGCGACTGCGCAACGAGAGGGAGAGTGCGCCAGTCGACCGAGCATGATTCAGTCGCGAGGCTGATGCTCCGATGATGGGTCTCTTCGAGGCGGAAATCTAGACGAGAAGGTGAAGACGAAACGACAGGTCTCTTTCGAGCGTGTGAAAGAAATCTTTGACGCGTTCGGAGGAGAACGAGTCTTCTTACGCAGGTCGCAATAGAAAATACAGCATCGCGATGATTTTATTCAATGTTTCATTTCGGAAAGGTTTGTCGAAAATTTGTTGACACGAGTAAAAAGAAAAATAACAACAGTGTGATGCAAAAAAAAATAGAACAACATACCGAAATTTTGGAGGATGTAACGCGGAAGCGGCGAAGTAGAACGCGAGATATATCTGGCGGGTGTTTCTGTTTTAACAGATTCCGAAGGAGTGAAAGTCCTTTTGTTCTCGCGAGACTCGTTCCGAAGGAGAGTCCGCCGCTCGTGATTTAAATCGTCGTATTTCCCGACGTTTTGCGGCCGACTGCTTCCCGAGTGAGCGCGACAGCGATTTTGCCACTTCTCATTAGACTGCATAACCGTATGGAATATTGCGGCAACGCAACCGACGCGTTGCTCTGGGAAGCGCGTTTCGAAATAATTTTTTTCTTTCCGCCAATATCATTGAAAAAGTAATATGAATCTGAGAAACGAGAAATGATTTCTTTTTTAATTATAGATTTTTATATTCAATCTCATTCCCTCCCCCATGCCAGAAGACATAAAAATTACAGGGGATTTTTATAAACCCATACCGGAAATACGTTTTAGAAATACAACGTTCAGTTTTATATAATCCTACTACAGAATATAACAGGGTCGCTCGAGAATACCAAAATGCCCGGGGCTCGTCTCTTTTGTAAACGTGGAGAAAAGTCGGAAAATGGGCACGTGCTTAAACGGTGTGAAAAAGTTGCTCGACCGACGAGCGTGGGATGAGAAAAAAATCGGTATGTTTTGTCACGTCGTCCTTCTCTCTGAAAATCGCCACGATGTAACCGCGGCACGCATCGCCGCCCGTGTGCGACCGATTCGCCGAATGACAGGGAATGTCCACGAAATGAAGAGCGGAGCAGTCCATTAGTAATCGACGCGCGAACTTTGTCGATCGGCGGCCGCGAGTCGAGAGGAGTGCAACGACCGGGGAACCAATGGGCCCCACACGGCGAGCCTGCGATCGATCGATCGATCGCTCGATCGCTCGCTCGCTCGCACGCCTCGATCCAAAGAACCGAGGAGAAAACCTGGAATTCGGGATTCGCACAAAATTGGCATGCGCGAGAAAAGCTCGCCGAAATACGTTCGGGTAGTTCCGCCGATAAGTAATCGAATCACGCTCGCGCGACTTTCGTTTATCGCCGAACTCGAAGGTCGGGAACAACATTTGCTTATCGATCCGCGATTCCACGTGGATACTGCGGCCGGGTCGCATAAAAACGCAAAAAAATTATTTTCAGTTAAACCGAATGAGCAAAATTAAATATCAATTTTTTATCACGTCTCAATATTATTATATCAATAATACGAAATAGTCAGCTGAGAACCATTGCAAATTTTCCCGAACGCAAATCCCGCGTTTCACCATATCGCAGGGTCCGACTCACGCCGCTTCCTTTCCCGGGATGGGATGACACCGAAGCTATTGTCCCACCAGACAATTCGGCAATCTGGTGGGTTCGACTTCCCTAAAGAACTAAGGGAGCGCTTCCTCCCGCGAGTGAAAACCACCTTTTGTACAGGTACAACGCGCGGTCGGGCACCACCAGGTGTCACGTACCTGTACATACCCAAGAGAGGCCAGAAGCTTCGGCAACTGTGACTCCGCCAACAGGCACGACCATCCTGTTCGACTCGCACAGCAGAGTCTCGATCGAGTCGAGAGAAAGAAGGAGAAAGAAATGAGAGAGAGAGAGAGCCACACACGAAGGCAGATTTCGCCTGGTCGACTCCTTCGCTCACACAGTCTCGGATCATTACACGTGCACACAGATTAGTTCTCGGCCGGCTCTCGCAGGTACGCGAGAGTGAAAAGGAGAGGGATGCTGCAGTCGGGTCGTGAGGAGAGAGGGAGGGAGATATTCGCGCACACGCGCGAACCAAGCGTGGGAAGCTGCTGCACGCTTCGGCTGCAACGGGCCTCTCCTTCGCCGGCGAGACGCCGGGCTCTCCCGGAGGAGGTGAACGCGCGCGAGAGGAGAGGAACGGCGATTCGCGGGAGTATCGTCGTTTACCGAGGTAGCGTGCATATTCGACGTCGATAGGAATCGTGGAAGGCAGCAACGCTGCTGCCTGTTAATAACCGCGCCAGCCAGCGCCAGGTAGTAGACGCGAGATCGAAGCCGAACCGAGAAATCTCGTTGGATAATATCGCCGATCGCTCCGTTAACGCTTATTTTATTCGCGGAAAACTAGTAATCGTACATATTATATAATTAGTAAATAGTATGTTATTATTATATTGTAATCGATATTGGCATACTTTGCGAATATTATCATACTAATGAATAATTTTTCGGAAATTCTTCGGGATCGCGTGAAGAGAGACCGGCGCGCGTGCAGTCGCGTGTATTATGAACAATTCTGTGCGTGTAATAAAACTTACGGGAGTTACAGTAGTCGCCCTTCCAACCGGTGAGGCAGACACGTTCCCCGGTCGGGCTGCAGCTGTAGTGGCCGAAGTTGTCGTCTCGCGGCCGACACAGGTTCTCACAGCCCTTGCCGTAGTAATGTGCCACGCACCTCACTCGGTACTCGTACTCCATTCGCGCGTGGGCACTCCTGTATTCGTCCACAGTCCACTCCTGCCCGACGTCCAGCCATTTCTGGGTGGTCAGTCTGCTGATCAGCACTTTCTCTGAAAGCACCCAACGCAACGACGCGTGATGAGCGACGAGTGTCTCTTTCGCGAGGTAAAGTGCCTGGACACATTCTCCAATCCAATATTTTCAAGAGTAAAAATTCGTGCTTAAAAAGCAAAACAATGTCCATAGTTAGGTCGTAACAACACAAGAGTATTACGGATGTCCGATAGAAAGTGACAGGTAGTGTAATAATAGATACGTCGTATAATTCTAGAGATCGTGTTCTTTATCCTGTATCACGCATCAGCCCGATCGTTAGGCCGGAAAAAACGTTAATCGCCGAATTAACGGTACACGCCAGGCAACAATGAGGCGCGATGCGAAAGTAATTAGCCACGTCCAGCACTGGGACAGAGAGCTGCACCCAATGATGCGATCGAAGTGCATCGGCCTCCGGAGAGAGCGAGAGGGTAGACCGGACGTTCGTCCGCTATTGCTACTCTGTCGGCGGCACGCATCCGGCACAAAGAGAGTAAGCGTATAACCACGTTGCGGCTCTGGGAAAGAGGCGTCCTTCCTCCGCTCTCCCTCTCCTCTTTTTCGTCTTCTTCGTCCGGTGTCTACTGGTTTTCGTGTAAACGAAAGAGCGAGCGGAGGAACTACACACCTTCCTATACCGGGTCGCATTATCGTAATAGCCCGGTAGATTAGGATTCGGGGCTGTGTGCGATCAGGTGCCCTACCGAAGGGAACCTGCATCTCACGGCACCGGTTTTCGGTGCACGCGCGTGGTGTCCCGTGCGTCGAACCGGTAGCGTACTCAGCCCGGTCCATCGCGATGTGTTGCGTGCGGTAAGGTCAGTAGCGTAGCCGTGATCTGAGAGACTCGTCCGATTGACGACTATCGCTCGAAGGTTATCGGTGACGAGAGGTCGCCAATGATAACTCGAACTTCCCACGGTCCGTGTTTCACGGAATCATTATCGATCGGTTTTTCCAGATTATTATTCCTGACATGAATAGGAAACGGGGGCGACTTCCTGTGTGAGGAGTGGCGAGAAAGTCACTTTCGCTCTTGCCACCGATAAACTTTTTTTCTTCTCTGTCGTTAGTTAGTAGTAAGTTAGAAAATTCGGATTATTAATAACGTGGGATTTTAATCAGGGTAAACTGTCTCTCGTGTGAAAATAAATTGAAGGAAAATATCAGCGGAAAATTATACTTTATCGGCTAAATAATTTCAGGCGTTGCTAAAAATAACATATCGTGATAATTCTCGAGGAAATTCCGTAAGAAGAAGACACTTGTTATCGACACCTCCTCTGTCACCCGATTCACTCGTCCGCCTGCGGGAGGAACCACTTCGGTTACGCCAATGTGCGCGCTCGCTGTGTACCGGCGTCGAGAAGGAAGAACGAAGGAGCGAGCGAGGAAAAGAAAGACCGGGGAACAAAAGGACGAAGGTTTTCGCCGATGGCGTGCCCGAGGATACTTAAGGAGGGAGCCAGACCAGCTTCTTCCCAGAAGGGAAGTGGCGTTTCGCTGTCGGCGAAACGGGAGTCGAGAAGGAGAAAGAGAGAGATAGAGCTGTGTGTATACATACATGTGTATGCATATATATAAAAGAGAGAGGCAGGGCTATCTTCCCAGGTGATGCTGTTACGAGTTCCGAAAACGCCGATCTTCGCACGCTACGAGCGGATAAGCGCGCCCCGGCTACACCACGTTCGTTCCCCGAGCTGCTCCAAATAACGCGCAGCGGTATCGATCCGGTGATCGTTGGCGGCGAGGGAAACGGGTTGTACCGTCTAATTGATCGCCGGAAACGACATCGCCGCGAACTTGCATCTCCTTCCGCGATCGAACGACCACCCACAGGGTGGATGTTTGTTTTAAATTCAAAGAAGAAAATTGCGTAATGCAATGAAGAGAATGAATGTCTGTTGGTGGCACTACCGGTGTGACGTATCAGCGACGTTACAATTTCCTACCGGAAACATATCAGGACGGACGTTACCCGCTGTCGCCGCGGCTTATTTCTACTTGACCGCGGTCCGCCCGCGTATACACACTCGGTAAACAGCCGGCGTGCTCGAGGCCAGACCGATTCAAGGTATTCATTAACGACGCGCAGCGCCGGCGCAGACATTTTCTATTGTTCATTCAGAAACGAAGAAGGATAGCCACGCGAAAGAGAGGAGTACTGGCAGGTAGCCAGAGCGGCAGCGCTGCGTTGTTTCTCGTGTGAAAAAAACGTCGATTATTTAGCGAAATCGAGCCCGACGAAAATTAACTTCCGAAACGACCGCTTGAAATCATCGAAAATAAGGGCTGCGGCTCTGACCTAACGTTGCGTCTAATATATCTCAATTCAGTAATTACAGTTCTAATTGGAGATTCATTATCATAAATTAATTAATGAAACATACACGAACCGACGCGTTTCTAATTATCCTCAAATGTATATTTAACACACACACACACTTTATGATATTCCAACTATATCAGACCTAATTTTCGCAAAGCTTCGAGAAAGTAGATCAGGTCATCGAATGAACTTTTCAATCGCGAAGTAAAACGCGTCTTATCCGACCTTTCTTCTCTCTCAGAGTTGACACGTGGAGAGGAGCGGCCAATTATCGCCGTCGTTATTATCATGCGAAAGGAGGCAGGTGCATCGCAACGGTGTCTCGACGCGGGGAGGAGAGGAAGAGAAAGAGGGAAAAGCGGTTGACAATCGGCGGTGACGTAAGCCGCGACTACTGTGTGAGTGCGTCTACGCATTGCGGAGAGCCGACGTGTCAATTGGGAATGAATAGAACCACTCGTCCAACGGAAACAAATGTAGCTATCGTTACATACACGCGAGACTTACACCTCGCCTCAATTAGATTACGCTGCAACGAGCGAATGTCGCTCTATCGATCTCGAGCGAAGGGAAATCCCGCGTCTCGTTGAAGCATCTGCGAGATCTCATAGGAAGATACGCGCTTAACTCTAAGGAGCGCTGCAGTTAACGAACCGACGGCTGTGCAGTTGTTACACGCGCTTCTCCTCCCTGAATGCGGCGTTAAAGGAGGCGTTTAACAGTACCTCGGCTGGAGTATATCGCGATCTCTATTTAATACTTTACCGCGCGCGTTATCCCATAACGCGTACTTCATAATAGCGCAGTCGAGCGAGCAAGACTCCCTTCTTCCTCCTGCCATCGTGGCGCTACTACGCCGGATGAATGAAGGAAAGGAAGAGTAGTAATCCGATCGGCCTTACCAAAACGAGCGCAACAAACGGAGAAGCACACGGATGTCTCGGTGAGCGCCGTCATTAGCGCGACAAAGGAAACTGGTTCGCGTATAATAATCGCGCGACAACACACCGGGGGGGATCGATCGCATCGGCCGCGCTTTTATCAACACGTGTAATCGTTCGGGCGCGACGACATACACACACGCGCACACCCACACCCGGCTTGCGCGCCGCCGAGATTTATAAATAACGTCGCACCGACGGGAATAAAATTATACACCGGAACGGAAAAAGAAGGACTTGTGCGCAAAGCACAGAGTGCGATATACTTTTTTTCCCCTTTTTATTTATTTAAAGCCCTCCTTATTTTTACGCGCTCCGTTCGAACACACTTTGCGGCGCGGTGCGAGTGACACGTCGCGACTCTTCTCGAGTTGACACACGTGTCGATCTCGAGAAAGTGACGAGAATCGACGGCGCGGAGGGATCTCGAAATAAATTGTATATCTCGGCGTCACAAGTTATTTATTTACTCGACCCGACGGAGGATCTCAATCAACGGCGCGCCGGTCGTCCTTGAGGAAAGCCGGCGGAGCAATTAGCGGCGGCGAGCGAGTTCCCACGAAATTTTCGCGACACGCGCGTTATCCGAGCGCAGGTGCGGCGTGACGCGTGCACCGGCGCACACGCACGCACTACGCGTTGGTGGTGGCGGAAAGGAGGAAGAGGGTCGCCCGAAAGGGAACGCGACGGCGGGGGAGGTGGAGCCTCGCCTGAGAAAGGAAGCAGCATCCGAGCAACGCGGCAATAAAGGGCTCGTTTCGCCGCTGCGTATTATATTGTGCTCGGCACAATGTAAGCGACCGTCGTATCCGCGATAATGCCCGGGCTATATCCGGATTACCTGTCGCGCGGATTACATGCCGCACACTCCTCCCCTTCAGTTTCAATTCATCTCAATGCGTATTTATACATCGCGTTTTTTTTTCGATCATTTTATTTCCGGGCATAGTCTTCCTCACTAAGTAGCTTTACTCCTCAGTTGCTAGACAGAAGTTAATAAATTATCCAATAACTGCTTGAAAAATGCATGAAATTTCTACCAGGTTTAATATAATGAATCCATTCTCGTTAAAATTAAAAAAAGAAGTTACAAGCAAGTCATATCATCGAACACAGTGAAATAAAATACAGTCGCGGTCGTTATAAAAATCAATCCAGCCGATAATTCTCGCAACGTTGTAGGACCGGGTTAATCACCGCGCCAAGCGAGAAAACAGCAGCGACAGATACGCCAATGATTTCATACACAACATCCGCGCGCTAGGAAAAGAATCGCAGACCCCGCGGCGTATAAGGTAAGCAGTGTGTACCGGCGATAAAACCCAGAAGACACTCTTGCTCGGCTGCAAGCCCGTGATCGTTAACACTCGCCGCCGCCGTTTTGCGACTTCGGGGACTCGAGCCGGCGAAAGCTCGTAAACGTGTGTATGTACACGTGAACATTCGACGATCTGATTTGTTCCCCGGGCCAAGATATCCGACCCGAGCACTGAAATGTACTTCCCCGAGAACTCTGTATGCAAACTCGCCGAACCGCTTCCTCGTCCGGGGAAGCACGCGGAAGATAAATAACGGCGATGCACGCCTGTAAGATCGAACAAAGTCGGCGCCGAAACAGTTAAATTCGGTTAATTGGCCGCATAGGTGATGCGAGCGACACGCGTGTGCGTGTGACACGCATGAGAGCAGCTTCCGCTCTCTCCCGTCGGCCGATTCTAATTACCGGGGGCCGGGGGGACCTCACGAGGAAGAAATTAAGCGGTCTCGCTCTTCTTACCCCGTTTTCAAGCCGGTCTCGAGAGTGAACAGAAAAAGCGGATGCGTGTGCTACCTGCGCGCGAATGCGTACAGAGAACCGTTCGCGGGCGGGTGTGTGTGCGATTTTTACTTTACACATTGTGCGCCCGTACGACTGGAATCCGCGATCGGTCGGATCGAGATAGAAACGGAGGGAGACCGAAAAGCTGGAGGCGCGGAAGGTCTATGCTAATTTAATTGAAGCCTAATCGAGTCGAGAGGTCGGAGTAATCGAGAAAAAAAAATTTCTCTTCTCTTGGAATGTTTAAACATACATACATTCGAGGCTCGTTAATTAGGTTAGATTCGAGCCAACTCGCCCGTCCGAAATTCCAATTGGTCGTCGAGGAACGACGCGTACAATTGGTGAGGTCAGGTTAGGTACATTGGATGCGCCAGTATATACTCGGTGTCGTGTTACTACAGTGCGGTGGGTGTACTACGGTTACACAGGAAGGAAACACTAGTGCCGCCGCCCGGTGTCCGTCTCTCCTCTCCTTGCTCTCACTTTCCTCTCTCCCGCATTGAGCCGACACAACGCTATGACACAACGGAGACGCGTTGCCGTAATAACGCGGTTACTAACGAGAGGAACGGCCAGAGGCAATAGAGGCTGAATAGAACAATGAAAACGCGACGATTGTTCGCGGAACAACGACCGGTCGTCGTCGTCGCAAGATTTGCCGTCCTGCGGATACACGTGAAATCGAAAACGTTTCGCAAATTGTCACGGTTTAGACTCGGTGAAACCGAAGAAATGAAGTGTGTCACTGTGAAACGCGCGACGTGAATTTCCGACGGCATTCGCAAACGCGACAACGAAAGCATTCCCGTTTTTTTCTCGCGGTACATAATATTCATGATCTTTTCATGTAGAAGAATTATACATTTTATCTCTCTTTCCGCGCATAACTTTTTTTAACCCGCACCGTTCATATAATGAAACGTGAGACGCAAAGTATGTATTCAATATAAAGAAATATTATTATTATTATATCAATACTTCAAATTGTATATCATTACCCCTGTTTTACGTATAGCGGATAATAAACGGCCGTTTACTTAAATCGAACATGAAAAAGCTTCGACAGCCAAGTACGGCGCCGGAGGGAAATCGATCCGCTCTCTCTCTCTCTCGCCGCGGAAACTTTAAAGGGATAAGGATCAAGAGGTAGTTGACGAAGTAAAAGGAAATGGAGAAGGGGATGCGTCGTCTCTGGAGAGTGTCACGCCTAGAACGAGACCGGAAGCGCCCTCTTGACTGGCCCACGTCACACGAGACATCGCGTCTCTCTCTCTCTCTCTCTCTCTCTCTCACGGGCCAGCTGGACCACACATGCCCAATCGAGCGACCAACCGACGATCTTCCTGCCTCCTAATCGTCTTAAAAACGCGCGTATCGCCGCTCCCGGGGCTAATTTTACGATAATCCTTCGCCGCTTTTTATGCGCGCGTGTGCGAAAGCTCTCACTCGTGCCGCGATAAGATGAGATGTGTATTAAAAAATTTATGAAGA
The DNA here is from genome assembly GCF_001313825.1 of Dinoponera quadriceps. Taxonomy (NCBI): domain Eukaryota; kingdom Metazoa; phylum Arthropoda; class Insecta; order Hymenoptera; family Formicidae; genus Dinoponera; species Dinoponera quadriceps. Next base: position 211,042 of record NW_014556633.1, read on the forward strand.
GGGAAAAGACACTCACCGGTCGATTGCGTGCTGTTCGCATCGTGATAAGCCTCCACTATCAGCGAAAATGTACCCTGTAAACAGAAAAGACAACAGCATGAGCATCTTCGAATACCAGTCTCGAGAATTAATAACTAATTCGTTCTTACATCGGTATAATTAATAAATTATATAAAACGAAAGGCGTGATCCGAGCGGAAATTTGGAAGAAATATGGTTTCTCTCAACTGAACACTTAATTGAATCCGATTGCGATCATGAGAAAGATATCTTTTTTTCTTTTTCGCGGCGCACACCTTCGGAGCACGCGCATCGCGGGAAATATACATCGGCGATGAAAGGGTTGATAATAAATTAAACGACTCTCGCGCGCGGTGTGCTGCGTCATGTGCACACCTGCCACGCCGAAGCGTGCACGTGAAGAGGAGAAACGCCGTTACGCGTCACCGGTAAAAGGGGCCAGACGAATACCACCCCCCTTTGGAGTTATCGCCGAGGGGAGTAGTACCCCACGGAGGGTTGGCTCTCCATGAGCACGCGGTGGTATAAATCACACGTCGTATTAAGGTGCACGTGCGCGAAAACTAACTGCGGATGACCGGTCGATTACGCGTTGGAACGTCGCGACACGTCAACAGGCGATACGATTTCACGTGATGTTCGGTGCTCTTCGGAAAGAACAAAATCTGACCGGCGGTCAATTTCGTATACAACTATATTTTCGTAGCACTTTCAGAGCCGAAATTTTTAATTCTACGTAAAGTCTTCAAGTGGAACAAACAGAAATAAGTTCCCACTTGTATCAAGTGTTACGAAAAAGGAATTTAGAGCCTAAATTTTACTTCCACATTGAGATGGAAAAAACTTCCCCATTCGTAGCGCAATAGAAAGCCTTTTAACGTAGAACTAAATTAAACCAAGACTTCGATTCGGGTTTCGTTGAAAGCGTGGAACTTCAGCTCGTGAAGATTACCACCGTCTTTTCTCTATCGTGACTATAAGCGATTCGTAATCCGAAGCTATTGGCCTTTCGACATTCCGTCGGGGACGGTCTTCCGCAGCGAGGGGAAACCCCGGTTTGTACACACATGGCTCTTCCGCGCGCGATATAAGTTATATAGGTTGAAGGAGAGCCGAAACGACAGCTCGTAAATCCCGTAACGTTACTCCCGTCGCCGTGAAACCACACGTAGCACCACCACCGCTGATACTCCAGGACGGGTCGCACTGTTATTGTGTTAATAAGTACGCGCCGCTACGTGCGCAGTGATAATGCATCGTTTAATTACTAACGTCACACGGAACATGTACATAAACACGGCGACAGAGAAGGAAGGCGTGGGGTGGAGGGTTCACGGTATTATACACGACCTCGTTAGTACTCGCTGCACAGAGAATAATAAATGTTTATATCCGGCGCGCCGCCATTCCAGTTTCGCCCGAGTTCCAACCAACGAGTAAACCCGCGCGACTGCTATTTCGCGCATTGAAATTCATGCGGACGTTGTTGTTTCTCGCGCAATCTCAACAAACCGAATGCTATTTTACAGTGGGTAGACCCCAATTGTGCGGTAAAATGATAAAAAGATAAACCGATGTATCCAATGAGAAAATGTATCTCCTGAGAATTGGAAAAATACGCGGTAATCGCGTTAGTTGTCATTATCGCCGCATTAGCTACAATTAGCTCAGGTACGCCGATCGCCGAGAGAGGGTTGAAGGACGCGCGAGCAATTTGTCTCAGCTGAAGGGAGAGAGAGAGAGAGAAAGGGAGCCATGTTTTACGTGGTATCGTCTGACCGGTCCTCGTACGTGAAAAGGGACGAAAAAGTGAGAAACAAAAGGAGGCCTACCCGTGGTAGGCGTGGACGGAAGCGAGACGAGAGGAACGACGCCTTTTTCTCTCGCGGCAAGGACGCGCCTCGGGGTTGGACGCGCACGAGGGGTGTTGCATCTCCCGAAGGAAAGAACGAAAGAAGGAGGAAAAAGACGCGATTGCTCGCGGTGGTGCAACAAATCAGGATGGGGGGGGGGG